>NC_079193.1:261362246-261662246 GCF_029499605.1 Hyla sarda
GAATTTTCGTAAAAATATTGTACAGTTAGTACTAAATAATAGCATTAAACAAGGGACTAATATTTACCAAACGGATGTATAGCAAGGGAAGTAAATATGGGCCTACACATAGTTTAAGCTTGCTCTCTCTCACACACATAGCACAAGTTAAGCACCACCCTTTCTGTGTTCTGTCTTGATCTCTCTGCTACTCAAGACTAACTTAGCCTAACAACAGTCAGTGAAATGCAGTTTTCAGGGAAGTTGCCAAGAACTGTTTGGGGGGGGGGGGGGGGGTAAGGACTCATTTTTGGTAAATGTTAGGAATCATATGGGAATAACAAATTAATTGTTTTGATCTGTTGATCCGTGATATTGACAGTATATTGGTTGTGATTTTGGGCACAAAAAATAGATTCTTCTTCACAATCCCATTTTCCCATTACAGAATTGTATTGTCCATTCTTTCTGGAGTCATTATAATGGTGGAGATTAGAAATGCATCAAAATAGTTCAACACAATATTACATGGAAACATAATGATTTGTACAGATATTGCATTACACGTGGACTGCACACGATTAAGTCTAGGTATTTAAAAAAACAGGGACATAAAAGAAAAACAACATAGTTTAGAAAATAAATAGGCCACGACACAATGTTGGTCACTAGGAGGCCTATTGGACATAATTACCATCTGTTGCCATCCAGCATGCACCGCATGTTCCTCAGCTATAAGCCAACAAAATCAGCTTTCTATGTGCTGCTGCATTTCTCTTGCTTTTAGATAAATCAGCATTTTTTTAAAGCTTTATTGAGCATTTACACGGAAATACAATGTAGTAATACAACATGGGCGTTCTTTGCATGTTGATTGAAATTGTTGGTAATATTTGTTATTTTACACTAAACATAACATGACTCACAGTTTGACTTGCATACTCTGTTTAGGTTACACTAAAATTGTCACATGCCTTTGCCAGTGTGTGGTATTTATATGGAAGTGATCCAATATCTCTAATGACTATGTTTTTCAGTAGGAGACACCTCAGTATAAGAGATACATTTCTGTATTTTATACAGAATATAAGAACATACAGTAGATGGTGAACAAAAATAGGTTATAAGCTGAATGCATCTACTTTGTCAGAGTGATAAAGAATCAAAATACATAATTAGGAAACACACTATTTTAAAGCAAGTGCTATGGAGCCTGATGATATGCAGTACACTTACTCTTATCTTCACCTTATAAGCTTTTCTGGGCATACCTGAAAATTCTCTAAAACTTAAAGGAGTATTCCAGCACAAAATAATTTGGGGGGCCGAGCACTGGGGGGCCGAGCACTGGGGCCCCCGGGATCTCCTGGAGGGGGTTGTCTGTAGGCTGCAGGAAGTGAAGTTTCGTCCCCAGCAGAAAGCCGTGGCAGACATGCCCCCTCCATGTATCTCTATGGGGTACATGGAGAGGGCGTGTCAGCCACCGTGGCATGCGGGGAGGGAACGCCCCTTTTCCAGCATACTGCATAATAGTACAGTAAACAATAGTGTTGCTCACGAATATTCGCAATTCGAATATTATTCGCGAATATCGCATATTCGCGAATTTCGCGAATATAGCGCTATATATTCGTAATTACGAATATTCTTTTTTTTTTTTTTTCACAGTACACATCACAGTGATCACCCCTCTCTGCTTCCAGCTTGTGTGGTGTAAAGAAGGTTCTAATACTACTGTGTGAGACTGGCGTACGAAAATTCGCATATGCGAAAATTCGCATATGCTAATTTTCGCATACGTGAATGTTCGCATATGCGAAAATAAAACGAGAATATAACGAATATGCGAATATTCGCGAATATATGACGAATATTCGTCCATATATTCGCGAATATTCGCGAATATTCGCGAATTCGAATATGGCCTATGCCGCTCAACACTAGTAAACAATAGTATGAAGGTGCTATACAATGATGGGCCATAACCTTAAAATCACTGAAGTGAAAAGAATTGATTATTTTATGCCAATGGCACCTGTCAAGGGGTGGGATACATGAGACAACACAAGTGATAAGTTGATAGGTTGGAAGTGGGAACAACTTTCACAAGGGTCAAATTGTGATGGCTTGACTGGTTCAAAGCATCTTCTAACTAGCAGATTTTGTGGATTGTTCTAGGTAAACAGCGCCTAGTACCCAGGGAGGGACAACAGAGTATAGGGTACATAGCTGCAGAAGAGTCAGTGAACCCATGTTGATCCCTGACCATCCCTAAGAGTCCATGCAATAGACCTGGTTCAAGGCGCCGTGTAAATAGGTAGCAAGCCTGAAGAATTCTGTTCTATTTTTCATTATGTGACTGGCAGACTACATTAGCATCGCTTGGGAAAAGATACCACCAGGATACACAGTGAGTAGAAAGCAAGCTGTTGGAGGCAATGTAATGCTTTAAGTAATGTCTGCTGACAAACCTTGTATCCTGACAGAACATGACCATGGAATAGTGTACGTTCTGCTGTCCCCATCTACCACCTCACTCCTACATAATGAATGACTTAGTGGTTTAAAGGCCACAGGGGCCCAAATTAATTACAAAATATAAACCCATTATCCAATTAACTATATTTTAACATAATAACAAATTTTTTGAAAAATATACAAAACCTCTATTAAAATTCTGTTATTTTAGAACCCAGCACAAGATGGATTTGAAGCTTCTAGATCTGCTTCTTCTTCAAGCTTATCCATATCGTAACACTGTAGGATCTCTTATTTTGTCTTAGTCGCAATCCACCAGACCCAAAGGCACCATCTTCAGAAGTCTCTTTTCCTGGGGCCCTTGCCCTTGGAGATTCCACAAGCAAGCTGGGTTCTATCCCCAGCCTCCAGAAAATTGCATTTTACCAAGCTGTGGAGTCTGTCATCCTGTAATGATTGGATCTGGTTCTGACATTATCCTTAGTTCAGCTGAGGCTTTGTGTGTTATTCTAACAAGGCTCAGGCCTATTCGGGAGCTTGGACTTGAAGCCTTTCATTTCTGGTCTCTTACTTTTTCTCTGTTTGTCTGTTTATTCCTAGTGTTTTGTATGCTGACCTGCTTCCCTGATGTCTGTACAGTGTTTTCTTTATTGTTTTGGACTGTGTTACGCCCCTGTACGTACTCAGAAAATGGATCCTTTGTTTAGGGCATATACTCAAGAAGGCAGGGAAAGAAGCTGTGAGTAAATTCAGAGTTGCACTTTCTGATGATACACCTTCTCCCTTTTTTCAACCCACTTTCCAAATCTTTACAATGTTTTTCAGAGTGCCTTCAACAAGAAATTCCCCACCCACTGACTCCAACTGGAATAGAGAGGGCAGGTGGTAAACTTTGCCTCCTGGTCTTCCCTGGAACTGGTCCCTTCCCTTTAACTCTTGCCTTATAGCCCCTATACTCTTTCCCCAGCATCACTCCCTTAGCCATCATCTCCTTCACTATCCCTATTCTTTCCAGTCTGCCCTGGTCATATGCCCCTCCCATTACAATACTTTTCACTCTGGGGCCTTCTTTACAACAATTCCTCTAAATTTCCCAAAATAAAATGTGATTGAGCATTTGTCGGATGTGATGGAAAACAAGTCTAATCCATAGAGACTGCACCTCTATACCACAGGACACTTTCTGCAGTTCATGCCTCGAGTGATCAGAATGGTTTTGGTGGCACAAAGAGAAAGTACAAAATCTTATTTAGGTCTCTTAAATTTTTTAATTAATGGTTAATTTCATAATATAATACCAAAATTCAGTAAAATCCACATCTCTGTGCAATGTTTTCCACATTATTGGTTTTACACATGTTTTTTCTACCTTATTTATTTTACAATTGAAATCACAAAGTGTGACTAACCTGTAGGTCAGTTAACAGAGGGATTCTGTAGTACACTACTGCACGTGGTGCATTTGTGAGGCACCATATTATCACCTGGAAATGTTCTATAGAAAGAGTAACACCAATTATTTTGGAATCCAGGAGAAAAAAAAAAACCTGTGTGCTGCTAAATAGACTCCAGAACATTAACCATTACATTAAACCCAAAGTAGATAATTTAACAAAGTCTGACCTCATGTTAAAATTGACTTTACTGATGTTACAGACTTTAAAGGGGTACTCCGGTGAAAACCTTTTTTCTTTTAAATCAACTGGTGGCAGAAAGTTAAACATATTTGTAAATTACTTCTATTAAAAAAACCTTAATCCTTCCAGTACTTATTAGCTGCTGAATGCTACAGAGGAAATTCCTTTCTTTTTGGAACACTGATGACATCACGAGCACAGTGCTCTCTGCTGACATCTCTGTCCATTTTAGCAACCATGCATAGCAGATGCATGCTAAGGGCAGCATGGTGGCTCAGTGGTTAGCACTGCTGCCTTGCAGTGCTGGGAACTTAGGTTCAAATCCCACTAAGGAGAGCAACAAATAAAGCGTTATTATTATTATAATAATGTCAGCAGAGAGAACTGTGCTTGTGATGTCATCAGAGAGCATTCCAAAAAGAAAATAATTTCCTCTGTAGTATTCAGCAGCTAATAAGTACAGGAAGGATTAAGATTTTTTAATAGAAGTAATTTACAAATATGTTTAACTTTCTGCCACCAGTTGATTTAAAAGAAAAAAGGTTTTCACCGGAGTACCCCTTTAAAGGCTCCATCCTTTGTCCTCCTTTGTCCTCCTTACCACCAGTGGCATCTCCAGCATTCATATTTAGGGGGGGCACATGGGGGGCCAGTGACAAAAGTGGGGGTGGCCATTTTAAAACGTGTATGTATATATATATATATATATATATATATATATATATATATTCAAAAAATTTAATTTAAGATCTTCATACATTCTTGTTGCACAATGATTTTTTTTTTCCGTTTTTGCTGTAGATTTTTGGGTAATATTACTACAAAGTAGAATTGGTGGCGCAAAAAATAAGCCATCATATGGATTTTTAGGTACAAAATTGAAAGGGTTAGGATTTTTAAATGGTGAGGAAAAAACCAAAGTGCAAAAACAGAAAAACGCTATGTCCTTAAGGCGTTAAAACTTTTGGACACTACCATCAACTTTGATAGCGGCATCTAAAGGGCTAATGTCGGACATCAGCCTGATTGGTGATGTCTGGCATTAGCCGAGGGTTCTAGCTAATGATTTATACAACACAGTGGGAGCAGGCACTGTGCGTACACATACGCCTTGTATCCTTAGGTCTCATTTACACGGATGGATCCCCAGCATATTTTACGCTGTGGATCCCCCGACAATGGACCCTACAGTGCTCATAACGGCAATCCTCCGCTATGAGCAGACACGCTGTGATGTGTATACTTACACACATCGCTGCTGCTCTCAGCCTAGCTCAGAGAGCAGGAGGAGCGGCCATGATGTGCGCAAGTATACAGATCAAAAGTGTGTCTGCTCGTAGCGGAGGATTGCCGTTATGAGCAGGCACAGATGGAGGCAGCACTGTAGGGTCCATTGTTGGTGGATCTGCAGCGTAAAATGCACTGTGGATCCACCCCTGAATGAGCCCTTAGGGTACGTTCACACATACAGGATCTGCTGTATATTTTCTGCAGCTGATTTTGCTACCTAATGGGTTGCAAAAGCAGCTGCGCAAAATATGTAGCAAAAATATGCAGCAGATCCTGTACATGTGAATGTACCCTTAAGAAGTTAATGATAAACTAGCAGTGTGTTCACATGTTGTCCTTCCTGAGGGGTCACTTTCCCTCCTCCAGTGTCCACAGGTCACCAACAGGTCACATTACGAAAAATCGCGGTTAAAATGCGCAATTTTGCCATGATTTTTCCCAAAAATTGTTCTGATAATGTGACCTGTGGACACTGAAGGAGGGAAAGTGACCCCACTGGACTGCTACTATACACATGACCCCGCCCCAGGATACACTGCTGATCAGGGGGGGAGAGGGAGGACACGGGACATCAATCACTTCACATGAAGCTGCTCTGTGTTCCTGAGGCCTGTCAGCTCTCGCCCCGTCCTCTCCAGTGCTGGGGGTGGAGCCATCATCAGGTACCTTCATCCCTGCTCTGCCTTTCTCTACTAATGATACGCAGACCAGGAGCAGCGCAGGGATATCCTCAGCAGCACCCAGCCGGTCAGTCCACCCCTGGCCCCGATACTAGTATCGGGACATCCCTATTTATTTTAAATTGGGGGGGGGGGGGCACAAGGGGAGGCACGGCCTGATATAGGGGGGGGGGGCATGGCTCCCTCTGCCCCCCCCCCCCTAGCGACGCCACTGCTTACCACAGTCCAATCAGGTAAGCATGTGGATCCTCCCTTTCATGGTGGCAGCCATCTTCTCTCTGGGGCACGGGTGAGGAAGTGCTTCAAAAAACCAGCTTCCCAGCTGGGCATGGTGCACATCATAGACGAGCCACATTTGCATGTTGCTTTTCCAAAAAGGCATTAAACTTTGCTTGCAACACCTCTTAGTTATAACGTCTATGGTCCTAATGAGGCTTTTTCATTAAATCTGATATTATTCTGTCTCCTGTAAAGTCCTAGGGGGTAACTTTATTTCTATTCTAAACTCTAGAGAGGATAGATCTTCATCACCAGCCTATTCAATGCATGTGAGTCAGCTGAAATGGGACAAAGTCCTTTCTCTGCTTTTGGAGAATGCCAATTTGATCAACACTTAGCAGATACATAATCCGGCCGAAAGGTAGTATTCTTTTTATTCGTATGCCCTATATTCTTGGTCATGAATAGATTACTTATTTATACACAGTTCTTTGTTTCCTAATGTTCTAGCAGCAGACATTGAGGACATGACAATTTAGGACCATGCTCCTATATCTCCACCTGAATGATCCAGGATTTCTGACTTTATTTTACATTTCCCATCAGCTTAGGATAAGGATGACTCTTTTGTTTTAAACTCCTCTAGAGATGGTGGTTAGAATCTTACTAGTGAGGTTAACAGGGCAGGATATTGCATGTGTCCTAAAAGAAGAGGGAGCTAGCTTCAAAGAACGATTGGGCATATGGCCAATACTGCTTTCTTACTAAACCAAAGTGAACATCTCGAGGAGGCATGGATTAACACAAAGAGGGAGTTTAATCAATGTCTGCAATGGAAGCAGCAATATTACCAGGCTGAATTTGTGACTCTATTCCATCTATTCGGCAATAAATCAGGGCAGCTGTTGGCCAACTTGGCAGAAGTCCCCTCTATCTTTTCTCTTTAAGACGCATAAGGCCATCTTCTGACTAATCCTCTGCATATTGTTAATTATTTGAGTAGACCCTATTCCCATTTTTATTTGGCCCTTCTTCTCCACCCACTACTGATACTATTTTGGAGCATGTCATTCTCCTAAATCCATGATCCATTTATTGAAAATCTCTGAAGTGCCTGGTCCTGATTTACAGGAAATCTCTATAACTGTTTTCGGGATAAGGTCACAGATTAAAGGGGTACTCTCGTGGAATTTTTTTTTTTTAAATCAACTGGTGCCAGAAAGTTAAACAGATTTGTAAATTACTTCTATTAAAAAATCTTAATCTTTCCAGTACTTTTTAGGGTCTATATACTACAGAGGAAATAGTTTTCTTTTTGGAAAACAGAGCTCTCTGCTGACATCATGACCACAGTGCTCTCTGCTGACATCTCTGTCCATTTTAGGAACTGTCCAGAGCAGCATATCTTTGCTATGGGGATTTTCTCCTACTCTGGACAGTTCTTAAAATGGACAGAGATGTCAGCAGAGAGCACTGTGGTCATGATGTCAGCAGAGAGCTCCAAAACGAAAACCATTTCCTCTGTAGTATACAGACCCTAAAAAGTACTGGAAAGATTAAGATTTTTTTATAGAAGTAATTTACAAATGTAACAAAAAGAAAAAAATTGAAAAACAATTCTTATGGTAAATATGTAAATATTTTACAAATCTCTTTAACTAAAAAAAGTTTTCCATGGGAGTACCCCTTTAATGGTGCTTTGGGAGACAGGGGATTTCCTGGAATTGGCTAATACCTCATACATTCGACTCAAATTAAAACCTGGTATAGACCAGCTACATCCAGCATCATACTAACCTATGTGTCTTATTAATGTGAATTCAAAAATCTTTAAAAAAAATCATGGCTGATAGGCTCTCTCATTATGTATTGATTGATATCTCCAGCACAAGTGAAGTTCATTAACCCCTTAAGGACCCAGCCCATTTTCACCACTGTCACTTTAAGCATTAATAACTCTGGGATGCTTTTACTTTTCATTCGGATGTTTTTAGTGACATATTCTACTTTATGTTAGTGGTAGAATTTTGTCTATACTTGCATCATTTCTTGATGAAAAATTCCAAAATTTGATGAAAAATTTTAAACCTTTGCATTTTTTTTTACTTTGAAGCTCTCTGCCTATAAGGAAAATGGACATCCCAAATAAATTATATATTGATTCACATATACGATATGTCTACTTTATGTTTGCATCATAAAGTTGACATGTTTTTACTTTTGGAAGACATCAGAGGGCTTCAAAGTATAGCAGCAATTTTCCAGTTTTTCACAAAATTTTCCAAATCTGAATTTTTCAGGGACCAGTTCAGTTTTTAAGTGGATTTGAGGGACCTTCATGTTAGAAATACCCCATAAATGACCCCATTATAAAAACTGCACCCCTCAAAGTATTCAAAATGACACTCAGAAAGTGAATTAAACCTTTAGGTGTTTCACAGGAACAGCAGCAAAGTGAAGGAGAAAATTCAAAATCTTCATCTTTTACACTCGCATGTTCTTGTAGATCCAGGTTTTGAAATTTTACAAAGGGTAAAAGGAAAGAAATCTTACTAAAATGTGTAACCCAATTTCTCTAGAGTAAGGAAATACCTCATATGTGTACACCCACTCTGGGTGCACTAGAGGGCTCAGAGGGGAAGGATCAACAATGGGATTTTGGATGGTGAGTTTTTCTCAAATGGTTTTTTGGGGGCATGTCACATTTAGGAAGCCCCTATGGCGCCAGAACAGTTAAAAAAAACAAAAAAAAAACATGGCACTGTGTAGGGGTATGTATGCATGTAGTGTTCTTTACTTTTTATTATGTGTTAGTGTAGTGTTTTTAGGGTACGTTCACACGGATGGGTTCCCAGCGAGTTTTCCGCCGGGAGTTTGAGCTGCAGCGTAAAATTTGCTGCATCTCAAATGTGCAGCGAGAAACTTAATGTAAACCCCCGCCCATGTGAATGTACCCTGTGACTTCACATGAGGGGGGGGGCAAACCTCCAGCTGTTGCGAAACTACAACTCACAGAATGCCCTTTGGCTGTCCGTGCATACTGGGGGTTGTAGTTATGCAACAGCTGGAGGCACACTGGTTGCAAAACACTGAGAGTTTGTTACTTAACTCAGTGTTTCGCAAACAATGTGCCTCCTGCTGTTGCAAAACTACAACTCCCAGCATGTACAGTCTGTCAATGCATGCTGGGTGTTGTAGTTTTGCAACAGCTGAAGGCACAGTTTTTCATAATTACATAACTACAACTCTCAGCATGCCCAGACATCCAAAGGGCATGCTGGGAGTTGCAGTTGTGCCTACAACTGTTGTAAAACTACAACTTCCAGCATGCCCTTTGGCTGTGCATGCTGGGAGTTGTTGCTAAACAACAGCAGGAGGCAAACAGCACTTACCTCCTGCTGTTAGATCCCTCCGCCGAAGACCGTGAGGACCGCCACCACTAGGTACCACACCGCCGCTCAGGACTGGCGCCACACCGGACGACCCCAGGTAAGCCTCCCCACCGCCGATCACCCCCTCCCTCCACAGCCGATGCCCTGCCGATGCCACCCAGCAGAATGGGTGATTGGTCTGCCGGTCCTGGTGACTAATCAACCCGATCATGAGGTGGCACCGTCTCGGACGCCACCTATCGCCCTTTTTTTTCCGGGTCACCGGAGACCCGATTGACCCGGAATCGCCGCTAATCGCTGGTCTAAATTGACAGGACCCCCCAGGGGTTTGCACAGGGTGCCTGCTGAACGATCTCTGCCCAATGTGCGGTGGGACCGGAATTCCAACGGGCGTGCAGATACGCCCTGGGTCCTTAAGTACCAGGGAGCCAGGGCATACCTGTATGCCCTAGGTCCTTAACCCCTAAAGGACCAGGCCCATTTTGGCCTGGTCCTTAAGGGGCACCGTACGGGATAATTAACAATATATTTTAATAGTTCAGACTTTTTCTCACCAATACCAAATACCAAATATGTGTACTAATAATTTTTTATGCTTTTTGGGGGGTAAAATGGGAACATGGACGTTTTACTTTTTAATTGGGGGAGGGGATTTTTCAAATTTTTTAACTTTTTTTATTTTACATTTTTTTTAACTTTTTTTTTACACTTTAATAGTCTCCATAGGAGACTATCTATAGCAATCATTTGATTGCTAATACTGTTCAGTGCTATGCATAGAGCATAGCACTGATCAGCATTATCGGTGATCTTCTGCTCTGGTCTGCTCGATCTCAGACCAGAGCAGAAGACCCCAGGAGACAGACAGAGCAATGTGAGGGGACCTCCGGCTGCCATGCTGGATGATCGAATCCTCGCGGCAGCGCTGCGGGCGATCAGATCATTCATTTAAAATACTGCACTGCCGCAGATGCCGTGATCTGTATTGATCACGGCATCTGAGGGATTAATGGCAGACATCCGCGCCATCGCGGATGTCCACCATTACCGGTGGGTCCCTGGCCGCTGATAGCACGGTCCGGTGCTCGCGGTCATGGCTGTGCGTAAATGTACGTCATGGTGCGTTAAGTACCAATGCACCATGACGTACATTTACGTCCATTGTCGTTAATGGGTTAAGGGATTAAAGGTATTGTCTGGTGAAAAATAACTTATGCGCTATACAAGGATAGGGGATAAGTTATAGATCGTGGGGGGTCTGAGCGCTGGGACCCCGCGATCTCCTTCACGGGGTCCCGGCAGTTGGCTGGAAGGGGGTGTGCCGACCCCAGCACGGAGTGCTGGCCGACACGCCCCTCCATGTACCCCAGAGAGATCAAAAAGTGTGCTAAGAGCCTCTATTTTTGACCAAGAGTGCTGCTGCAACCTTATTTTTTTGTATACTCTGTATTTGCCACAGCAGTGTGCACCCGTGTATTAGGTAGTTGTGCTGACTATGTTTCTTTTTGTTTTTGTTGTTCAATTTAGGGGGAGTGGCACCCTCTCTAGCCATACCCCCCTCGCCTTTTTCACAGGAGATTTTTTCAATTGATAGTGGATCCAGCATGTCACCAAGTCAGAGGCCATATGCCCAGCAGAGGTGAGTGAAATGAGTGTTAGGGTCCCATCTGAAATGAGGCCACCTCCACGTGCTGGGACCCCCTGCAATTTATAACTTATCCCTTATCCTTGGATAGGGGATAAGTTATTTTTCACTGCACTACTCTTTTAAGGGCAGCTTGGCTGTTGCAAGTATGCATACAGATCTTGCTGTACTAGACTTGGTTCAGCACTAACCCTGTCAGGACGTTTGTTCATCCATTTGCACATTAGATGGCAAAAGAACGTTTGATAATGTCAACTGGTCCTAGCTAGGTTCAGTGCCGAATAACATGGGGAGACAAGGGGCTTTCCGTACACTATAACAACACAGTGCAGTAGAAGGTCTACTTTCCAGGTTTCTTGTCTTCTATTATTTATTTACAGAAAGATACACTACAGGGATGCCCTCTCTTGAACCATTGGCTTGGTTTCTTTTCACAACCGATGCTTTGAGTGGCATTGTAGTGGGGGAGCAAGGGAGGTCTGGGCATCTCTTCACACATGACATAATTTTATTATTCAAGGAGCCAGTTAAATCCCTCACTCTTAGCCGTGCTGTAGATATCAAGGTGTGAAAATTTACTATACCCTCTACAACCTATCCTGCAGAAATTATGAGTAAGTTATACTACTTCTGGAGAGTAGGAAGTATCAAAATATTAGGTGCATCCGATGCATCCAACTGAGCGTTGGTGGTATAACCTTTCAGGTCTCGGGAGTCATTGTTGCATCCTTACAACCCATTTTCCACAATTTAACCAGATTTGTCCCATATTGTGCTTCTAAGTTACTATTCAGAAGACCCCCATAAAATATCTGGCTTTCTGGGTCCTGAGACAATTGTTACACCTTACTACTGTGAAACACTGTAACAAACCCCCTCTTCATGTTATTACCCTACTACTGGGGTGACACACTGTAACAAACCTGATCCTCATGTAATCCTCCCTGCTACTGGGGTGACACACTGTAACAAACCTGATGGGAAACACTGTAACAAACCTCCTCCTCATCTAATCCTCTTTACTACTGGGGTAAAACACTGTAACAAACCTCCTCCACAGCATCACCAAAGGTCCATCAACCACCATCTCTCCTATACTGCACAGTTAATTTCCACCCCTAACATGTAATTGGTCACAGAATGGTGCCATCATCAAATTCCTTCACCATCTAGTATGCCGGTTTGGGAAAGAGGTGGAGGGAGGGGTAAGCACAATTCTAGAGTCAGTCCTGCAGGACTCAAGCTCTGGGTAATCATGCCAAGAAGAAGCGTGCAACTCTCCTATATCTGGCCTTCAAGAGTGCAGCACTGTCATATTACATCACATACACAGATATGTGAGTGTTGCACTCCTGATGGCCAGATAGAAATGCCAGTGCAGCACCATTGGCTTTACAGACAAAACTGTACCACAAATGGCATCCTCATCAAGGGGGCGCTCTGGGGTACATACTCTGCTTATGGTTAGAGCTGGCCCTGGCTATAGGTGAAGTCTGGTTCTGCAGCCTGTTGACCTACCAGTTTCATCACACATGGCTACTATACTACTGTCCTAACCACCTACATGCTACAATCACTATTGACTGCAACATCTAAGGGGTTTAACTGCAGGGATCACAATTCCCCATAGTTGGAGCAGAAGCAGTTCAGCAACAGGAGAGGAGCTGCTTTACACCGATCACACAGTGTCAATAAACTTTCCTTGACTAAAATGTACATCATGGAGCAGCAACAGAGAGCTACCAATGAGTTACATTTTTTTAAGTGGTTAAAGGAACCTCCATAAGTTTAAATATTTACCAGGTAGAGAAGTTTGATGCCTTGATAATTACAGTATCTCCAAGCAATGTATTGTATTGGCACCCAGTATGACAACATGATGTGGTGCCCTTGAAATCAAACCTGGGTTATCCAGAATAAGTGTATTGCAGCTCAGTTCCATTGAAGTGAATGGAGCAGAGTTGTAATACAACACAATCTAAGGCCAGTTATTGAGCTGCTTTTGGAAAAAAGCAGCCATGTTTTCTAGTCCTGGATAGTCCATATAGAAGCATCCTGTTAATTCTGATCTTCTTTCCATCATTACTATGATCTTCTGTAAGTTCGATAGCTCTGTGATGTGCAGTCTGTTACAGTCCGCCTGTCATTTCAGTAATATTCCACTTGCAATGTATTTGTACAGTACAATGCCGGGCAAAATTGAATGCTGAATATACAAATGTATTTTTGTTCCATGGATCTTATTTTTCTTTTCTATGTCATTTTTCCTTAATTAGAGCTTACCCTGCTTTGGGTGACCCTCTCCACGATGAGAACGGCTGTCTGTAGTCAGCATGTTATTACTGCTGACAAGTTCACTCCGCTAGGATTTTCTGTCACAATAACTCAATCTCTGGAACTTGGCATAATGGTTTTGCAGAGTTTTTAATTTTTCTATAAAAGTCTATAGCACAGTAATTCATTTAACTGTATAAAATAAATTGGCAGAATGTAATGTTGTATTTGTTGTAATTTTTTTTTAAACCCTGGTATATGAAGTTGTGCACTCACAGATTGTCTTTTTATTTTGAGAAACACATCGTAAAACAAAGGGAATTTGTTTATTTTTAGCCACAGAGGCACATTACACTCCGGTATCTCTATATGCTTTATAACATACAAAATGAATACAATGTCATATTAATGAAATAATAGGACCCTCTTTCTTTTGATTTTCATGAAAGAATTAAGCTGGCTCTCAATATGCATCGGCTAAACTTTTATAGCTCAGAGCATATTCTGACTTGTGATAGACAGAGTCTTTAGGGGAATCGTGAATTAGGCTGAGCAGCAATACTCAGTAGCGGTACAGTCTCTGGAAAAAAACAATAAAAATTGCTACGCTCTGTTTTCCTGAAGTCATGCTTGCTTCAAACATTCTCTTTTTAACAGATGGGTCCGCAAAAATAAACTATTTACAGGTTTCCTTGCTTCTGGGATCTGTACTAATCACCTGTAATTTACAAGAACAGACAGATCCCACAGGTAAAAATGAAGTACTACATCCTATCCTCTGGGACAGTGATTCCCAACTGGGGTGCCATGGGATTTTGCAGTCAAAATTATTATTTATTTCTTCTTTAAAATTTCCCGCCCCGGCCTGCCACACCTGTGACTCACGGCGCTGCAGGGGGGAAGGCAAGTATGTGTGCGCTTTGCTGTACGTGCGCACACAGCGTCCCTCTGCGGCCCCCTCTCCCCTGCGGCCCAGTGAGTGAATGCCCCGGCGGTTTAGTGACCCGTGCCCCGGCAGTGTAGTGACCCCTGCCCCAGGGTCCCCCTCCCCCTGCAGCGCAATGAATGAGTGCCCCGGCAGTGTAGTAACTGGTGCTCCGGCGGTATAGTGACCCCTGCCCCAGGGTCCCTCTTCCCCTGCAGCGCAATGAATGAGTGCCCTGGCGGTGCTCTGCTGGATTCCCGTGCTGATGTAATGACCCGTGCCCCAGCGTCCCCCTCCTCCCAGCGGCGCAATGAATGTGTGCGCTGCCGGAACAGGGAGGAACGTGGAAGCTGCGCCGGATCCCAGAAAAATGGCTTGCTTAAGGTACTGTACCCTTTCCACCCCTCTGTTACCCCCCCTCATCCACCCCTCTGACCACCCCCCAGTCTACACCTGTCACTTATGCCCACCACCCTTATTCACCCCTTTTTCACTCCTGTCCACCCCTCTTAACCGCTTGTCCACCCTCCTGTCATCCTTGTCGTCCCCCCTCTGACCCCGTCTCCCATGTCCACCTTGGCTACCCCCTTTCCACCCCACTGTCATCCCTGTGTCACCCATGTTCACCCCCGATTGTCCACCCCTCTTACCACATCCTTGTTACCCATGTTCACCCCTCTGTCCCTTTGTCACCCCTGTCCACCCCTGTTACCACCTTGTCACTCATGTCCACCCCTGTAACCCCCAACACCCCCCCCTATCACCCATGTACACTCCTCTACACCCCTCTGTCTCCCATGTACACTCTTCTACACCCCTCTGTCTCCAATGTACACCCCTCTGTCTCCCATGTACACCCCTGTCACCATTGTACACTCCTCTACACTTCTGTCTCCCACGTACACCCCTCTGTCACCCATGTACACTCCTCTACACCCCTCTGTCTCCCATGTTCACCCCTCTGTCTCCCATGTACACCCCTGTCATCCATGTACACTCCTATACACCCCTCTGTCTCCCATGTACACCCCTCTGTCACCCATGTACACCCCTCTGTCACCCATATACACTCCTCTACACCCCTCTGTCTCCCATGTACACCCCTCTGTCACCCCCTACACCCCTCCGTCTCCCATGTCCACCCCTCTGTCTCCCATGTACACCTTTGTCACCCATGACACTCCTCTACACTCCTCTGTCTCCCATGTACACCCCTCTGTCACCCCCTACTCCCCTCAGTCACACCCTACGTCACCCATCTGTGTACACTCCTCTACACCCCCCTGTTACCCATGTACACTTCTCTACACCCCTCTGCCACCCATGTACACTCCACTGCATGCCCTGTCACCCATGTACACTTTTTTTCACCCCTCTGCCACCCGTGTCCACTCCTCTGCCACCTATGTCCACTCCTCTACACACCTCTGTCACCTATGTACACCCCTCTGTCACTCATGTACACTCCTGTCCACCCCCCAACACCACATTGTCACCAATGTACACCCCTCTATCACCCCCTTTCCCCCCTGTCACCCATGTACATTCTTCTATTCTTCAACACCCCTCTGCCACCCATGCACACTCTTCTACACCCCTCTGTCACCCATGTACACTCTTCTACACCCCTCTGCCACCCATGTACACTTTTCTACACCCCTCTGTCACCCATGTTAAAAAAGTGCAGTGCCTAATAGGTTTGTTTTGCAGGTTTAACGGTGAAGAATTGTGGCTGTAAGAAATTGTCACCATGGCGGGGCCAGATGGAGAAGAAAAGGGAACAACGCTGATTAGAGACAACGTAATTTGTTAGTTGATGTCTAAAAGTGTCTGCAACGCTTTTCCCTTTTTAAATTTTTTTTAAAATTTACTCGTCAACTTCGGCCGGGGTGCCCCACGAACATTTTTTTTTGGAGGGGTGCCCCGAGCCGAAAAAGGTTGGGAAACACTGCTCTGGGACCTCAAGAGAGATAAACACTCTAAGAACATAGAACTGTAAGGATTTCAGTGGAAAAGCTAAAAAAAACTGACATTTAAAAATCAGCAAACCTCATACACATTAACACCTAACTGTCACGATGCCGGCTGGCAGGAGGTGGATCCTCTGTGCCAGAGAGGGATTGGCGAGGACCGCGCTAGTGGACCGGTTCTAAGCCACTACAGGTTTTCACCAGAGCCCGCCGCAAAGCGGGATGGTCTTGCTGCGGCGGTAGTGACCAGGTCGTATCCACTAGCAACGGCTCACCTCTCTGGCTGCTGAAGATACTGAAGAAAGGCGAGGTACAAGGGAGTAGGCAGTAGCAAGGTCGGACGTAGCAGAAGGTCGGGGGCAGGCGGCAAGGTTCGTAGTCAGGGGAGATAGCAAAGGTACTGGTACACAGGCTATTAAACACACAAGGAACGCTTTCACTGGCACTAAGGCAACAAGATCCGGCAAGGGAGTGCAAGGGAGGAGACTAGATATAGCCAGGGAACAGGTGGGAACCAATTAAGCTAATTGGGCCAGGCACCAATCATTGGTGCACTGGCCCTTTAAGTCTCAGGGAGCTGGCGCGCGCGCGCCCTAGAGAGCGGAGCCGCGCGCGCCAGCACATGACTGCAGGAGACGGGAACGGGTAAGTGACCTGGGATGCGATTCGCGAGCGGGCGCGTCCCGCTGTGCGAATCGCATCCCCAACGGCCATGGCAGAGCAGCGCTCCCGGTCAGCGCTGACCGGGGAGCTGCAGGGAGAAAGACGCCGTGAGCGCTCCGGGGAGGAGCGGGGACCCGGAGCGCTAGGCGTAACAGTACCCCCCCCCTTAGGTCTCCCCTTCTCTTTATCGGGTAACTGCCTCCCCTGGGATGAGGACACCGGGAAAGGATGGAGGGATTCCTCAACGGCAGGCAGAACCGCAGGAGTAGGAATGGGGAGAGAGGGCAGAGGGCGAGACCTGGCACGGGGCAGTGTGACACCAGGACGAGGGCCATGAGGGGACACAGAAGCTTGCCTGATGGAACTGGGAGGGGGGGAAGGGCATTTCCTGTGGCAGGCAGAGTCCTTAATGACCTTAGGGGGACCGGATACAGGAGGAACCACAGAGTTACGGCAAGGGTTACTGGGAACCGGTTTTAGACAGTTCTTGGAACAAGAGGACCCCCAACTCTTGATCTCCCCAGTGGACCAATCCAGGGTTGGGGAATGAAGTTGAAGCCAGGGAAGTCCAAGGAGAATCTCCGAGGTGCAATTGGGAAGGACCAAAAGTTCAATCCTCTCGTGATGAGATCCGATGCTCATAAGAAGGGGCTCCGTGCGGAAACGTATGGTACAGTCCAACCTGGCTCCGTTGACCGCGGAAATGCGGAGTGGCTTGACAAGACGGGTCACCGGAATACGGAATTTATTCACAATGGACTCCCGAATAAAGTTCCCAGAAGCTCCAGAGTCCAGGCAGGCCACGGCTGAGAGGGGAGAGCTGGCTGAAGTGGAAATCCGAACAGGTACCGTGAGACGTGGAGAAGCCGACTTGGCATCAAGAGACGCCACACCCACGAGAGCAGAGTGCGAGCGTGCGTTTCCCAGACGTGGAGGACGGATTGGGCAATCCACCAGAAAATGTTCAGTACTGGCACAGTACAGACAAAGATTCTCTTCCTTACGGCGATTCCTCTCTTCCAGGGTCAGGCGAGACCGATCCACTTGCATGGCCTCCTCGGCGGGAGGCCTAGGCGCAGATTGCAGTGGAGACTGTGGGAGAGGTGGCCAGAGATCTAAGTCTTTTTCCTGGCGGAGCTCTTGATGCCTCTCAGAAAAACGCATGTCAATGCGAGTGGCTAGATGAATGAGTTCATGCAGGCTAGCAGGAGTCTCTCGTGCGGCCAGAACATCTTTAATGTTGCTGGATAGGCCTTTTTTAAAGGTCGCGCAGAGAGCCTCATTATTCCAGGATAGTTCAGAAGCAAGAGTACGGAATTGTATGGCGTACTCGCCAACGGAGGAATTACCCTGGACCAGGTTCAGCAGGGCAGTCTCAGCAGAAGAGGCTCGGGCAGGTTCCTCAAAGACACTTCGAATTTCCGAGAAGAAGGAGTGAACAGAGGCAGTGACGGGGTCATTGCGGTCCCAGAGCGGTGTGGCCCATGACAGGGCTTTTCCAGAGAGAAGGCTGACTACGAAAGCCACCTTAGACCTTTCAGTAGGAAACAGGTCCGACATCATCTCCAAGTGCAGAGAACATTGCGAAAGGAAGCCACGGCAAAACTTAGAGTCCCCATTAAATTTGTCTGGCAAAGACAGGCGGAGGCTAGGAGTGGCCAGTCGCTGCGGAAGGGGTGCAGGAGCTGGCGGAGGAGATGGTTGTTGCTGCTGTAGCTGAGACTGAACTTGCTGTAGCTGTGACTGTTGCTGCTGTTGCTGTGACTGGAGCTGCTGTAGCATGGTGGTCAAGTACGACAGCTGGTGCTCTTGTCGGGCGACCAATGTAGGGAGGTCGGCGGCAGCTGGCAGAGGAACTTCAGCGGGATCCATGGCCGGATCTACTGTCACGATGCCGGCTGGCAGGAGGTGGATCCTCTGTGCCAGAGAGGGATTGGCGAGGACCGCGCTAGTGGACCGGTTCTAAGCCACTACAGGTTTTCACCAGAGCCCGCCGCAAAGCGGGATGGTCTTGCTGCGGCGGTAGTGACCAGGTCGTATCCACTAGCAACGGCTCACCTCTCTGGCTGCTGAAGATACTGAAGAAAGGCGAGGTACAAGGGAGTAGGCAGTAGCAAGGTCGGACGTAGCAGAAGGTCGGGGGCAGGCGGCAAGGTTCGTAGTCAGGGGAGATAGCAAAGGTACTGGTACACAGGCTATTAAACACACAAGGAACGCTTTCACTGGCACTAAGGCAACAAGATCCGGCAAGGGAGTGCAAGGGAGGAGACTAGATATAGCCAGGGAACAGGTGGGAACCAATTAAGCTAATTGGGCCAGGCACCAATCATTGGTGCACTGGCCCTTTAAGTCTCAGGGAGCTGGCGCGCGCGCGCCCTAGAGAGCGGAGCCGCGCGCGCCAGCACATGACTGCAGGAGACGGGAACGGGTAAGTGACCTGGGATGCGATTCGCGAGCGGGCGCGTCCCGCTGTGCGAATCGCATCCCCAACGGCCATGGCAGAGCAGCGCTCCCGGTCAGCGCTGACCGGGGAGCTGCAGGGAGAAAGACGCCGTGAGCGCTCCGGGGAGGAGCGGGGACCCGGAGCGCTAGGCGTAACACTAACATCATTTTCAAATGTATTGAACGGTCTTGACCAAACAATATGTAATACTGCCATATGGGGTAATACTGTTTGCTGTTTCATTTAGGCTTAACTAGCGATGCTGTGCATCATTATTTAACTCTTTTGGGTCCATCATACAGTAAACAGCAATCTCTGATGATCACTTGTTACTGTTCTACTCTAAGAAACACAAAAGAAAAAACACAAAAATTAGTACATTTTGGATGCCCACAAATTATTTATTTTTGGGAGATCATCTCCCAAAAAACACTCAAACTCCAATTGTAAACATTTGTTTGTCATATAAAATGTTATTAGCCTCCAAATGGAAATCAAAAGAGGATCTACACATAAATGAATTAATAAATACACTACTAACTCATTACAATTATGAACTAATACTCTTTGGACAAAGGGAGAAAAGGGAGGAGTATATAGCCTAATGGGAATCCTGGATTAGACTATATAAACCCCCATAGACCTTTAATAATGAAAATAACTAATTAAAAATTTAGCTTACTACACACAAGGAAGCAGTCCCCCGAGCGTATAAGACGGCTGACCCTTTGAGACATCGATTCTAAGATTTACTGACCATCAGACATCTACCTGATTTGGCATTCTTTGATTAATTCTTATAGAAGATATGGAGTTCCATTACTTTCTTGTTTTACTGTTTTAATTTCTTTTCTATTGTTATTGTCTGGCTCTCAAATTTCAACTAAGGTCCTTTTGGACCTGATAGATCCATTTGTGAATATGTGTAACAATGTCTGGATGAACGACTATGCTCCACCGATTCAAAGATATTATGCATGTTCATATGTAAACTCTGACACACCTGATGTCATAATATGTTGTATGTTATATTTCTTATGTTTATAAAACTCAATTAAAACATTGTGAAGCCAAATGATTTTTTTTTAATTCAGCCACAGATGTAAACAATAATGAAAGTTTCCATTGGGTCACATCTAATGGCCTTATATCATTCCTTACATTATGTAACTGTATATGTTAACCTGGTTTAGAAAGATTTATCTATTAAAGAGGTGATTCATTTCAAGTCCCTTGACATAAAAATACCAGGTCGTTCATTAATCTTAAATAATTTAAACTTTCTAATCTCACCACAGATGAATTTATGAAACAAACGTTTGTCATGAAACTAGGTTTGGTGCGACTACAATAGGGTTATACACAAAGTGGTGCAAACTAATAAACTGTTTTATTTTCTCATTCATTTCTTGGTTAGGTGTTTACATGTTCAGGTTTTTAACTGCAATTGTTGAATACAGTACAAAGCCAAGAATGGATCATAAATTGAGGACATGTAGGAAAAACTGAGACTTTTCAGATATGGTTTTAAAGTAATTGATTTCAAATAAAACCTGAACGTGTGAACACACCCTTAATGTTATTTTAAGTTAGGAAAACTGCATTTATTGAAAAGATTTGAAAACAAAAATAAGTCCCCAAGCAGACTTTAGGGAAAATTAGTGTAATAAATGCTACTTGCTTTCATGTTTAGCTATACTTTGACTGTTTTTATTTCCAACAAGCTGTATATGGTCCTGATGATTGTAGGCAGGAGTCAAGCCCTGGGAAAAAAAAGTGTGGGAACTCACCCAAGATTTCAAGATTTCCACTCAAGAACTGTCCTGCAGGACTCCTACTAATGGGAACAGTGTTCCTGCTGTGGAAAAAGTTCAGGAACTCCGCTCTCATGCGTTCCAGTGTGTGTACTAGGGAATACTTGCATCACTATGCCTAAAGCCATATCCAGGAGATTTATAATGATAAGGCTTGATGTTAGACCTGTGCAGCATCCATGCTTAAAAAACTCTCAGTAGCCCATTGTTTTCATAAAGAAAATAAGAAGCAAAAAATATGTAGGTAATTCTATATAAATATAATGGATATGTATATATATACCCCAATACAGCTGTCTGCAGATGGGTTCTCTTCCCTTCTGGGGAGAGCGGGGAGAGCTCTGACTTGGCATAAATCCCAATCAGCTTCTGAGACTTTGTAGCCAGAGCTGATCAGAGGGCACGCTACCTTATATGGGGGTGTGATAAGAAACAGACATTGTCACAGACATGACCTTACATATCTTGTATCTGATACCAGATAACATTTATATACACTTATTATACTTCTGATGTATTTTTTCAAGATGCAATACTAATACTAGGCACAATTCTTAATTCAGTAATTGGTTCCAACTTTGTGGATATGCATTTGAGGAGAGGCTTCTTTCTGGCCATAAAGCCAATATTGGTGCAGTGTTGTAATAATGGTTGACCTTCTGAAAGTTTCTCTATCTGCACACAGGATCTCTGGAGGTCAGCCAGAATGACCATTAGATTCTAGGTCAACTCTCTTACCGAGGGCCTTCTCCCCCCCAATTTTTTTAGTTTGATGCTCAAGGAAGAGTGCTTGTTGATACAAACTCCTTCCATTTAAGATGCTCAGCAAAATACTGACCAAAATACTATACATGAACACAGCCTAAGGTAGCATATGATGAGAATTGTCTGTATACTGCATATAGCTATATTATCTGGACTACCTACCTATAGGTCATCCTGACATGCTTTCCAATGTAGAATTATGTTTCAGTTTTTACCCTGCTCATATTCATAATTATCATATTTATTAATATATCCCCTACATTGTCCCCAGTACTTTTCAATAAATAATTGACACATATAGACAAAATCAGACATCAGACAACTGATCAACAAAATCAGACATCAGACAACTGATCAACAATTCAAACAAGTGTTTAGTATCTATGAGAAAATAAGAGTGACAGAAAAATTATAAAGGACTTGCTTAGTGCAATGGTTTAGCCATCATTTATAAAAATAGTTAAGCATACATAAAGTTAAAAGAGCCAGTTATAATCTGTGGTGTGTACAGTTATGGAAGTAAGCACATAGAAAACCAGCACATATAGAAACTCCAGGTTTATTGGATAAAATGTCTCAGGAACAGATGCAAGAAAAGCATACCATAAGGCAGGAGAAACAGCAATTGTGTGTACAGTTAGGATATGTTCACACAGTGTAAAATATAGTGGCATATTTCATTTTACATCCTCAGTAATTCAGTAAATGTTCTTAACGGATGCATTGTTGAGGAAAAGGGACAAACGTGTGTAAAAAAATATTCTACTAAATGTTACACTGTGTGAACATAGCCTTAGTGATTGTATATCAGTACTTGAGGTGAGGGGGATACTGGTAAATGAGGAAGGGTGGTAAAAGAAAGAAAGACTAAATAGGGCATGTGATAGACCTGCTTAAAAGAAGGGTTTTAGGGCATACCTAAAACTGTAAATGCTGGGAATTGACCTGATTGTCCTGGGTATTGTATTCCAGAGAAGTGATGTAGCATGAGCAACATCTTGGAAATGAGAATGGGAAGCTTGAAATTAGTCATGATATGGAAACGGTAATATGGTGGTAGAGTTGATCTGAAATTGTGGCAATAATTGACTTTAGATAGCATACAAAGAACAGACTGTAGTCCGGCACTGCTATACCACAACGACTCGTTATGCGCCAACATCAGACAAATAAACCTTGTAAGGTAAGATGTGTTTTGTGATGCTCTGACTGAAGACTCCAATTGTATATATAAACTTCAGAAGAAAAATGAAAGTCGGCACTTACCACATCTTCAGAGTATCTTCTTTTATTATCAAATATTCACATCTTAAACAGGATGGGATGACATGTAGAGGGGGGGGGGGGTACCACAAGGCGAGGGCACTGTTTCGCACTCTCACGTGCTTTAACTGGCCTCTCTTGAGTGGATGGGCAGAGCTGGTGCATAAGGCCATGTTCGCACGTCCAGAATTTCTGTGTGGAATACTGCATTGGAATTCCACCAGAGATTCCGCAGCATTCAATGCGATTCTGCTGCACTGTGCACATGGCAGAATTTCTATGTTCGCACTCTTACTCTCATGCAGCTGTGCATCTACTTAATTCTAAAGCATTGGGACTGAAGAAGAGCCACAAATTAAATGGTCCTTACATAGTTCAATACAATTGTCCACTTCAAAATATATAATCTACACCTATATCAGACTACTGTACTTATTATATATACAGCGCCATGGAACTAAGGACACTACAAAAGTAAATAATAATAACTAATAAATGATATTAATTAAGAGCAAGGTAGACATTCTGTAGATCATTGACTTTCTACTGTTACATACAACAAAGAACCAGATTTTTGTTATTTTACTGTTCTTAAAATTATAATTGAATAATCGTTCCTAACATTTGTATGTTTTGGATATAGTCCTGTGTACACAAAGGTTATTAAAAGTAATACAATTAAGATAATGTCAGAACAAGAAATGTTATGGATATAGTAACAAATAAGATACATTAAAAACAGCATTACAGTAAATTGAGAGAAACGTTTCCTAGCAAAGGATAACACAATTGCTCGAACACATTTTGTTTATTTATTTGATTTATGCCGATAATTTCATTTGCGATCAATTATCATGTATATCTTATCTGTCTGATTACATTTGCATCTTAAGGCAATGCATTTTCCTTACAAGTGTTTCTATTGTACTCACAAAAGACATCACAAAATTGAAAGTGATGGCGTGGAAAACAGAGTGTTCTAAAATTGGACTATTCAATTAAGGTGCCAAGAAAGAATGCAAGGAAATAATCCAGTAAAATTATTTGTGATTTATCTCCTTGGCAGCTAAATGACAAAAACCCTTTTCCCCGGTACTGCCAGGTGAAATAGGCACAGCGACATGTGCCCTAAATAAATACCATAAATTGATTAAGGTTATCTTCCCTGAATTCTGCATAAGATTTACAACTGCCCATGTCATTGATCATTTAGACAAAGGCTGCAATTGCAGTAAATATAGGCTTCTCTAATAAAAGACAAGGAATAGAGAATTAAATTATACAGATGAATCCTAGTAGAGATCACATACAAGCTATCAGAGTGCTGCTTCATAATTATGTTTTGTTATGCATATTTTATGTTCAATATTTTAAAATTAGCATTTGCAATGTCCTTGAATTATGTTCAGGGGTAACAAAATATTGTCTAAATTATACAAACTAAAGCTGCATTCACATACTATTAACACCTTAAAGGGGTACTCCATCCCTATACATCTTATCCCCTATCCAAAGGATAGGGGATAAGATGTCTAATCGCGAGGTCCTGCAGATGGGACACCCCGTGATCTCTGTGCAGAACCCAACATTCATTTAGAACACTGGGTACCGACGGCGGGGATCATGATGTCACACCACGCCCTCTCAATGCAAGTCTATAGGAGGGGGCCGTGATGCCACAACTCCCCACTGTCCGCTTCAAGTGCTTGGAGCAAAATGTTCCAAACACTGGGGCAGCAGAGTACCCCTTTAAGGACATTGGGTGTACCGGTAAGCCCTAATCCCGTTCCAGTTACACAACATAGTGAATTATGGCATCTAAAACGGAAAAAAAAAAAAAAAAAAAAAACATACTGGTTAGCTAAGTAGGCTGATCGGGACTAGACAGGGTCTCAATTAGCTGAGATGACAGAAGGAGGGCCCTTACTTGCCCCCTTTCCCTTTTGACAAAATGATGTAAAAAAAAAAAAATATATATATATATATATATATAGACATATGTGGTATTGCTACATGCGTAAATGTCCTAAATATTAAACTATAAAATTAATTAAACCGCAATGCCAATGTAAAAAAAAAAACTAAATCCAGAATTGCATATTTTTGGTCACTTCACATACCGGAAAAACATTATAAAAAATAAAAAAAAGTACAAATCATGGCACAAAAAGTGAGCTGGCATACATCCTCATGTATGAAAACATTTAAGAGCTATAGGGGTCAGAAGAGGAACATTTTTAGAAGGTGAGGAGGAAAAAACGAAAATGCAAAAATAAAATTGGCCTTATCCTTAACGTGTTGGGAACGGAGGCCTTATGGATACGCCCTCGCATCCTGGTACTTAAGGACTTACCTGTACGCCCTCCATATTTCCGATCACCGCAGCTTGCCGGGCGGGGATCGGAACGGGATGCCTGCTGAAATCATTCAGCAGGCATCCCGTGCCAATGCCCAGGGGGGTCCTGAGACCCCCCCATGTTGGCGATAGCCGCAAATCGCCGACACGAGGGGGGACCCCTCCTATCCCTGCTATTGGTCGATCAGAAGCGATCGACCAATAGCAGATCGTGGGCGGGGGGGTTAAAGTTTGGTTCTCCGACTCTGCCCACCCACTGTAGTCGGGGAAGAGCAGGGGAACCATCGGTGACCGGCGCCGGAGGTCAAATACCATAAGCGGCGGCAGCGGGCGGCGATGACTGTAGCCCTCCAGATGTTGCAAAACTACAACTCCCAGCATACCCAGACAGCTGTTTGATGTTTGGGCATGCTGGGATTTGTAGTTTTGCAACAGCTGTAGGACTACAGTTTGGAGATCACTGTGCAGTGGTCTCTAAACTGTGGCCCTCAAGATCTTGCAAAACTACAACTACCAGCATTCACACACAGCAGTTTGCTGTCTGGGCACGCTGGGATTTGTAGTTTTGCAACATCTGGAGGGCCACAGTTTGGAGCTCACTGTGCAGTGGTTTCTAAACTGTGGCCCTTCAGATCTTGCAAAACTACAACTCACAGCATGCCCAAACAGCAAACAGCTGTATCGGCATGCTGGGAGTTGTAGTTGCGTTCCTCCAGCTGTTGCATAACTACATCTCCCAGCATACCCTTCGGCAATCAGTACATGCTGGGAGTTGTAGTTTGGCAACAGCTGGAGGCACACTGGTTGGAAAATACTGAGTTAGGTAACAGAACCTAACTGAAGGTTTTCCAACCAGTGTGCCTCCAGCTGTTGCAAAAGTACAACTCCCAGCATGCACTGTCTGTCAGTACATGCTGGGAGTTGTAGTTTTGAAACAGCTGGAGGTTTGCCCCACCATGGGAATGTACAGGGTACATTCACACAGGCGAGTTTACAGTGAGTTTCCTGCTTCAAGTTTGGGCTGCGGCAAATTTTCCGCCGCAGCGCAAACTCCTAGTGGGAAACTCACCGCAACCCCCCGCCAGTGCCAATGTACCCTAAAAACACTACACTACCACAAAATAAAGGGTAAAATACTACATATACACCCCCTTACACTGTCCCCGCCTATAAAAATGAAAACGTATGGACAGCAGTGTTTCCAAAACGGAGCCTCCAGCTGTTGCAAAACAACAACTCCCAGCATTACCGGACAGCCACTGACTGTCCAGGCATGCTGGGAGTTTAGAAACAGCTGGATGCACCCTGTTTGGGAATCACTGGTGTAGAATATCCCTATGTCCACCCCTATGCAATCCCAGCATACGAGAATAGGAAAAGAGGACATTTGGACGCATTGCGGAGACCACGCCCCCTTTTCCAGTTGGTCACTCCCCTTTTTGGGTTTTCTTAGCAAAATGGAGAGTTAGTCGGGTTTCTTCAATTCTGGCGCAAATTCTGGCACACAATCTGGCGCAGACAGAATTTCTGGCGCAAAACGACAGAATCTGGCGCACAACCCAACAAAACACGTCTGGTTTGCAATAGTAAATGAGGGCCAATATGTATGAAAAGATGTATATAAAATACTAATGGTATATGTATAAATGGTAGGTGTGAAAAGGTAAAAAATAAATACATATTTGTATATAAAAGTACACCATAAAACCACTTATATAATGAGCAATAGCTATAGCTATGGCTTGCATTGAGGGGCGGAGCGTGACGTCACACGGGGGCGGAGGCGTGACGTCACACGCTGCTGGCCCTGCGGTCGACCATAATCAGACCCGGAGCGAACACGCTCCGGGGACTGATTACAAACGGGGTGCTGCGTGCATGATCACGGGCGTCCCCAGCTGCGGGACTCCCGCGATCAGGCATCTTATCCCCTATCCTTTGGATAGGGGATAAGATGTGTAAGCACCAGAGTACCCCTTTAAATTCCTTCATCCGGAAGCTGACAATGAAGGGACATTTTAAAGAGGTACTACCATGGAAATTTTTTTTTTTAATCAACTGGTGAAAGAAAGTTAAACATATTTTTAAATTACTTCTATTAAAAAGTCTTAATCCTTCCAGTACTTTTTAGTGGCTGTATACTACAGAGGAAATGTTTATCTTTTTGGATTTCTCTTATGTCACGACCACGGTGCTCTCTGCTGACCTCTGCTGTCCATTTTATGAACTTTTCAGAGCAGCATAAGTTTGCTATGAGGATTTTCTCCTGCTCTGGAAAGTTCCTAAAATGAACAGCAGAGGTCAGCAGAGAGCACCGTGGTCGTGACATAAGAGAAATCCAAAAATATAAACGTTTCCTCTGTAGTATACAGCCCCTAAAAAGTACTGAATATAGAGAAACTTCAAAGATACAGAAGTGCAGGAGCTGACCAAGAAGGGAACAAGTGGAACCAGGTAGGTAACGAACAGATTTAATTCAAATGCAACGCGTTTCACCGCCCTTGCGCGGTTTCATCAGGTATGTAGCCTGATGAAACCACGTAAGCGCGGTGAAACGTGTCGCATTTGGATTAAATCTGTTCGTTACCTACCTGGTTCCACTTGTTCCCTTCTTGGTCAGCGCCTGAACGCCTGTATCTTTGAAGTTTCTCTATATTCATCTCCACAGTTCCCAGGAAGGCTGCAGACCTCTACTTCTACTTCAAACATATATCCTTGTCGTGTGGGAATTTGCACAACATCGCAGGGTGAGCCTTCACTTTCCCCTCCTTCCCACACACCTGTGGTCTCGTTGATACTCCACAAGGGAGCGCCTGTTCTTCTTTTGTTTTACGCCTAAAAAGTACTGGAAGGATTAAGATTTTTTAATAGAAGTAATTTTCAAATCTGTAACCAGTTGATAAAAAAAAAAGTTGTCCACGGCAGTACCCCTTTAACCTACCCTGGACCCTAAAAAAATTATTAATTCAATGACTCCAAAAAGACAGAATACCTGATCCTCCTGGAACCACCTCCGGTCAATACAGGGATAAAGCCAAAATCAACCTATTACCCAACCCAACATCAGGCAACTTTCATGGCAGGAGTCTCCAAGGACTTGAACAATTTGAACAAAACTCACGAAAAAAAAAAATCCAACCATTATCTGAGCATCCAGCAGAAAAGAGCCATAAAGACTTTAGCGGCAGATGATTCCATTATAATTAAGTCAGCAGACAAAGGCGGCGGAACAGTAATTATGGACAGAGAACAATACATCTTGAAATCGAACCGTCTTCTCTTGGACGAGTCCTTTTACATAATCCTAGACAATAATCCAGCACTCATAGAATAAGACTAAGGATTTATCGGTTCTTTTAGATATGGGCCTCAGGAATGGAGTTCTTAGCAAACAAGAATACAATTTCATCAAAATAACCAGACACCCCTCTTTTTTACCACTTACCAAAAATTCATAACCACCCTACACAACCTCCTGGACGCCCAATTATTTCTGGAATTAATTCTTTAACATCCAATTTATCGCAGTATATAGACTCACACTTACAAAAATACGTATGTGAATTACCATCTTACACTAAGGACACCAGTGACTTCATAAAATCTGTGATCGATCTGCAATGGGAAGAACACTATTCCTTCTTAACCATGGATATTTCCTCCATCTCTAAAATCATACAGCATGACCTAGGATTATCCACTATATCTCATTACCTTCAAGCGGATGAACAGATGACAGAACCACAACAGAAATTCCTTTTGGACGCCATCAAGTTAATTTTGGAACACCATTTTTTCCAGTTCAATGGACGCATCTATCGCCAGCACTGCTGGACTGCGATGGGGACGCGGTTCAAACCCAGTGTTGCAAATTTATTTATAGGTGCATTTGAGGAACAACACTCCTATACTGCGATCCCCTGTTCCATCATTGCATAACCTACAGGCTATATCTTCATCGTCTGGGACAGCAGTACAGAAAACACAGTAAATAAATTCATCTTCCTGAACAATAATACTTGGAATGTCCACTTCACACATACACTCTATGAAAATGATGCAGAATTTCTGGACGTGGTGGTTTCAAAATTAAAACTTTCTTCAAAAGCATGGATGGAAATAGCTATCTTTACTATACCAGCTGCCATTCAGAAAAATGGACCCAGAATATCCCTTATGGGCAATATGAACGGATACACAGAAACTGCACATCAACTAACGATTTCCAGACTCAGAGCAATATTCTAGATGAAAGATTCAGAGCTGGGGGGTATCCCAAATCCCTCATCACAAACAGTAAAAAGAAAGCTAGCAGTCTGGACCAAAGGACCTGCCTACAACTAAAACATGTGGATACCACTGATAACACAGCCAAGGAAAAGACATTTCCTGACCACATTATCCACTGATCATAAGAACATAAAAGACATTTTACAATGACATTGGAATATCCTTCTTATAGATCCTTTTTTGAAAAACAAACTTCCTGCACGACCCCAAGTCACCTTTAGGAGAAACAAATCACTGAAAAGCATCCTGGCTCCAAATAAACTGAAATAAAAAAAACTAACACCTTGAGCGACGGGATTTTGGGATCTTTCAAATGGTGTTCAACAAACTGCAAGTGCTGCAACAACATCAAAAAAATTGCTGCAAAGATTTCACATCTAAGACCACAGGGGAATCCTATAAAATCAAGAGTCGGATGTCATGCAAATCTTCATATGTAATTTATTTACTGGAATGCCCATGTGGCTGTTACGCCGAGCGCTCCGGGTCCCCGCTCCTCCCCGGAGCGCTCGCAACATCCTCGCAATTGCAGCGCCCCGGTCAGACCTGCTGACCGGGTGCGCTGCGATACCTCTCCCAGCCGGGATGCGATTCGCGATGCGGGAGGCGCCCGCTCGTGATGCGCATCCCGGCTCCCGTACCTGACTCGCTCTCCGTCGGTCTTTTCCCGGCGCGCATGGCCCCGCTCCTTAGGGCGCGCGCGCGCCGGGTCTCTGCAATTTAAAGGGCCACTGCGCCACTGATTGGCGCAGTTGGCTTAATTAGTGTGTTCACCTGTGCACTCCCTATTTATACCTCACTTCCCCTGCACTCCCTCGCCGGATCTTGTTGCCATTGTGCCAGTGAAAGCGTTTCCTTGTGTGTTCCTAGCCTGTGTTCCAGACCTCCTGCCGTTGCCCCTGACTACGATCCTTGCTGCCTGCCCCGACCTTCTGCTACGTCCGACCTTGCTCTTGTCTACTCCCTTGTACCGCGCCTACCTTCAGCAGTCAGAGAGGTTGAGCCGTTGCTGGTGGATACGACCTGGTTGCTACCGCCGCTGCAAGACCATCCCGCTTTGCGGCGGGCTCTGGTGAATACCAGTAGCAACTTAGAACTGGTCCACCAGCACGGTCCACGCCAATCCCTCTCTGGCACAGAGGATCCACCTCCAGCCAGCCGAATCGTGACAGTAGATCCGGCCATGGATCCCGCTGAAGTCCCACTGCCAGTTGTCGCCGACCTCACCACGGTGGTCGCCCAGCAGTCGCAACAGATAACGCAACAAGGCCATCAGCTGTCTCAACTGACCGTGATGCTACAGCAGCTACTACCACAGCTTCAGCAATCATCTCCTCCGCCAGCTCCTGCACCTCCTCCGCAGCGAGTGGCCGCTTCCGGCCTACGATTATCCTTGCCGGATAAATTTGATGGGGACTCTAAGTTTTGCCGTGGCTTTCTTTCCCAATGTTCCCTGCACTTGGAGATGATGTCGGACCAGTTTCCTACTGAAAGGTCTAAGGTGGCTTTCGTAGTCAGCCTTCTGTCTGGGAAAGCTCTGTCATGGGCCACACCGCTCTGGGACCGCAATGACCCCGTCACTGCCTCTGTACACTCCTTCTTCACGGAGATTCGAAGTGTCTTTGAGGAACCTGCCCGAGCCTCTTCTGCTGAGACTGCCCTGCTGAACCTGGTCCAGGGTAATTCTTCTGTTGGCGAGTACGCCATCCAATTCCGTACTCTTGCCTCCGAATTATCCTGGAATAATGAGGCCCTCTGCGCGACCTTTAAAAAAGGCCTATCCAGCAACATTAAAGATGTTCTGGCCGCACGAGAAATTCCTGCTAACCTGCATGAACTTATTCATCTGGCCACCCGCATTGACATACGTTTTTCCGAAAGGCGTCAGGAGCTCCGCCAGGATATGGACTTTGTTCGCACGAGGCGTTTTTTCTCCCCGGCTCCTCTCTCCTCTGGTCCTCTGCAATCCGTTCCTGTGCCTCCCGCCGTGGAGGCTATGCAAGTTGACCGGTCTCGCTTGACACCTCAAGAGAGGACACGACGCCGCATGGAGAATCTCTGCCTGTACTGTGCCGGTACCGAACACTTCCTGAAGGATTGTCCTATCCGTCCTCCCCGCCTGGAAAGACGTACGCTGACTCCGCACAAAGGTGAGACAGTTCTTGATGTCAACTCGGCTTCTCCACGCCTTACTGTGCCTGTGCGGATATCTTCCTCTACCTTCTCCTTCTCTACTATGGCCTTCTTGGATTCCGGATCTGCAGGAAATTTTATTTTGGCCTCTCTCATCAACAGGTTCAACATCCCGGTGACCAGTCTCGCCAGACCCCTCTACATCAATTGTGTTAACAATGAAAGATTGGACTGTACCGTGCGTTACCGCACGGAACCTCTCCTAATGTGCATCGGACCTCATCACGAAAAAATTAAGTTTTTGGTCCTCTCCAACTGCACTTCCGAAATTCTTCTTGGATTACCGTGGCTTCAACGCCATTCCCCAACCCTTGATTGGTCCACAGGAGAAATCAAGAGCTGGGGTACTTCTTGTTTCAAGGACTGTCTTAAACCGGTTCCCAGTACTCCCTGCCGTGACCCTGTGGTTCCCCCTGTAACCGGTCTTCCTAAGGCTTATATGGACTATGCTGACGTGTTTTGCAAAAAGCAATCTGAGACTTTACCTCCTCACAGGCCTTATGACTGTCCTATTGACCTCCTCCCGGGTACTACTCCACCCCGGGGTAGAATTTATCCTCTGTCTGCTCCAGATACTCTTGCTATGTCTGAATACATCCAGGAAAATTTAAAAAAGGGGTTTATCCGCAAATCCTCCTCTCCTGCCGGAGCTGGATTTTTTTTGTGTCCAAAAAAGATGGCTCCCTACGTCCTTGCATTGATTACCGCGGACTTAATAAAATCACGGTAAAGAACCGCTACCCCCTACCCCTTATCTCAGAACTCTTTGATCGCCTTCAAGGTGCCCACATCTTTACCAAACTGGACTTAAGAGGTGCTTATAATCTCATCCGCATCAGGGAGGGGGACGAATGGAAGACTGCATTTAACACCAGAGATGGACACTTTGAGTATCTGGTCATGCCCTTTGGCCTGTGCAACGCCCCTGCCGTCTTCCAAGACTTTGTTAATGAAATTTTTCGTGATCTCTTATATTCCTGTGTTGTGGTTTATCTGGACGATATTCTGATTTTTTCTGCCAACTTAGAAGAACACCGCCAGCATGTCCGCATGGTTCTTCAGAGACTTCGAGACAATCAACTTTATGCCAAAATGGAGAAATGTCTGTTTGAATGTCAATCTCTTCCTTTCCTAGGATACTTGGTCTCTGGCCAGGGATTACAAATGGACCCAGATAAACTCTCTGCCGTCTTAGATTGGCCACGCCCCTCCGGACTCCGTGCTATCCAACGTTTTTTGGGGTTCGCCAATTATTACAGACAATTTATTCCACACTTTTCCACTATTGTGGCTCCTATCGTGGCTTTAACCAAGAAAAATGCCAATCCCAAGTCCTGGTCTCCCCAAGCGGAAGACGCATTTAAACGTCTCAAGTCTGCCTTTTCTTCTGCTCCCGTGCTCTCCAGACCTGACCCATCTAAACCCTTCCTATTGGAGGTAGATGCCTCCTCAGTGGGAGCTGGAGCTGTCCTTCTACAAAAAAATTCTTCCGGGCATGCTGTTACTTGTGGTTTTTTTCTAGGACCTTCTCTCCGGCGGAGAGAAACTACTCCATCGGGGATCGAGAACTTCTGGCCATTAAATTGGCGCTTGAGGAATGGAGGCATCTGCTGGAGGGATCAAAATTTCCAGTTATCATATACACCGATCACAAGAATCTCTCCTATCTCCAGTCTGCCCAACGGCTGAACCCTCGCCAAGCCAGGTGGTCGTTGTTCTTTGCCCGTTTTAACTTTGAAATTCATTTTCGCCCTGCCGACAAGAACATTAGGGCCGATGCCCTCTCTCGTTCCTCGGATGCCTCGGAAGTAGAGGTCTCTCCGCAACACATCATTCCTCCTGACTGTCTGATCTCCACTTCTCCAGCCTCCATCAGGCAAACTCCTCCAGGGAAGACCTTGGTTTCTCCACGCCAACGTCTCGGGATTCTCAAATGGGGACACTCCTCCCACCTCGCAGGCCATGCGGGCATCAAAAAATCCTTGCAACTCATCTCTCGTTTCTATTGGTGGCCGACTCTGGAGACGGATGTTGTTGATTTTGTGTGGGCCTGTACTGTCTGTGCCCGGGATAAGACTCCTCGCCAGAAGCCTGCTGGTCTCCTTCATCCTCTGCCTGTCCCCGAACAGCCTTGGTCACTGATTGGTATGGACTTTATTACAGACTTACCCCCATCCCGTGGCAACACTGTTGTTTGGGTGGTCGTTGATCGATTTTCCAGGATGGCACATTTTATTCCTCTTCCTGGTCTTCCTTCAGCGCCTCAGTTGGCAAAACAATTTTTTGTACACATTTTTCGTCTTCACGGTTTGCCCACGCAGATCGTCTCGGATAGAGGCGTCCAATTCGTGTCTAAATTCTGGAGGGCCCTCTGTAAACAGCTCAAGATTAAATTAAACTTCTCTTCTTCTTATCATCCCCAATCCAATGGGCAAGTAGAAAGAATTAACCAGGTCCTGGGTGACTATTTACGGCATTTTGTTTCCTCCCGCCAGGATGACTGGGCAGATCTTCTACCATGGGCCGAATTCTCATACAACTTCAGAGTCTCAGAATCTTCTGCTAAGTCCCCATTTTTCGTGGTGTACGGCCGTCACACTCTTCCCCCCCTCCCTACTCCCTTGCCCTCTAGTTTGCCCGCTGTGGATGAAGTGACTCGTGATCTTTCCACCATATGGAAAGAGACCCAAAATTCTCTTTTACAGGCTTCATCCCGCATGAAAAGGTTTGCCGATAAGAAAAGAAGAACCCCTCCCATTTTTGCTCCCGGAGACAAGGTATGGCTCTCCGCTAAATATGTCCGCTTTCGTGTCCCCAGTTACAAACTGGGACCACGCTATCTTGGTCCTTTCAAAGTCTTGTGCCAGATTAATCCTGTCTCTTACAAACTCCTTCTTCCTCCTTCTCTTCGTATTCCCAATGCCTTCCATGTCTCTCTCCTTAAACCACTCATCATTAACCGCTTCTCTCCCAAACTTGTTTCTCCCACTCCTGTTTCCGGTTCTTCTGACATCTTCTCCGTGAAGGAGATTCTGGCCTCCAAGACGGTCAGAGGAAAAAAAAATTTCTTGGTGGATTGGGAAGGCTGTGGTCCAGAAGAGAGATCCTGGGAACCTGAGGACAACATCCTAGACAAAAGTCTTGTCCTCCGGTTCTCAGGCTCCAAGAAGAGGGGGAGACCCAAGGGGGGGGGTACTGTTACGCCGAGCGCTCCGGGTCCCCGCTCCTCCCCGGAGCGCTCGCAACATCCTCGCAATTGCAGCGCCCCGGTCAGACCTGCTGACCGGGTGCGCTGCGATACCTCTCCCAGCCGGGATGCGATTCGCGATGCGGGAGGCGCCCGCTCGCGATGCGCATCCCGGCTCCCGTACCTGACTCGCTCTCCGTCGGTCTTGTCCCGGCGCGCGCGGCCCCTCTCCTTAGGGCGCGCGCGCGCCGGGTCTCTGCAATTTAAAGGGCCACTGCGCCACTGATTGGTGCAGTTGGCTTAATTAGTGTGTTCACCTGTGCACTCCCTATTTATACCTCACTTCCCCTGCACTCCCTCGCCGGATCTTGTTGCCATTGTGCCAGTGAAAGCGTTTCCTTGTGTGTTCCTAGCCTGTGTTCCAGACCTCCTGCCGTTGCCCCTGACTACGATCCTTGCTGCCTGCCCCGACCTTCTGCTACGTCCGACCTTGCTCTTGTCTACTCCCTTGTACCGCGCCTACCTTCAGCAGTCAGAGAGGTTGAGCCGTTGCTGGTGGATACGACCTGGTTGCTACCGCCGCTGCAAGACCATCCCGCTTTGCGGCGGGCTCTTGTGAATACCAGTAGCAACTTAGAACCGGTCCACCAGCACGGTCCACGCCAATCCCTCTCTGGCACAGAGGATCCACCTCCAGCCAGCCGAATCGTGACAGTGGCATCCAGTACATCAGGAGAACGACTCAAATGTTAAGCACCAGTTTAAACAAACCGCTTAAACTTGAAGAATTAATATCAGCTTCATAGCGTGTTGAGACACGCAACCATTAATCATAACTGTGATTTCTAGAGATGAGCGAACTTTTAAAAAATTAGATTCGGCCAATTTGCCGAATTTTCCGAAAAATTTGTTGTGGGTTGAATTTATTTGCGGCGAATCTGTATTAAAAACAGCTATTTCTGGCCTACAGAGAGCCTCAATAGGGGTGTAGAACAGTTTGCTTTGTTCTAACACGCATAGGGAGTGTGCTGTGTTAGTAAAATAATACTGTTATTTAGTATGACAAGCAGATTACAGGCATTGCTATTAGAGATTTTTTCATGTCATTTTTATTTAAATTTGATTAGAATTTATTAACATTTTTTGAATACCCATTCTGGTGAGCATTGAGCTGGCGGTCCTCCGCCAGGCAAGATACCACCTGTTTCAGCCCCTGCCTTTTCAGCGCCCCCTGACTATGAAAGTGTGAATGTTTCATTTAGTTATGCTTCATTGTTATCGCTCCAAGCAGTTTCATTGGATTCTTGTGATAATTCCACAGGTAATATGATGTCGAAAACCGTAGTGCCTCAGTCTTGAAAATATTACATAGATTTTTTTTAAATTTAAATTTAAGATTTATATTGGATTCCCAAGTTTAATGTCCCGGAGTTTACTTTGAACTAATCTAACAAGTAGTCACATGGCGGCAGAATGAAAGAGCCTAAAGGTTGCAGCAGCATAAGGAGACTATAATCTGGCAGAATGACACAGCCTGGAATTGGAATTTAAGGTAATGTCCCAGGCCCAGCAGCATCACTAAACCATATAGTTGCTGAATGACCCAGCCTTGAGCAGGCGGCAACATGAGTAGACACTAAGGCTTCACAATCCCTAAGATTAACAGATGAATTTTAAAATTGAAATTGAAGAATTATGTTAGCTAGTGCTACCATAAAAAATTTGTAGGTAATGTCCCAGGCACAGCAGCATCAGTAATCCATATATTGGCTGAATGACACAGCCTGGAGGTGGCGAAAGCATGAGGAGACCATATAGTGTCTGAGTGGCACAGCTTGGAGTTGTCAGAAGCATGAGGAGACCATTGGAATTTAAGATTTTGAAATTTAACATTTTGAAATTGAAATTTAGGATTTTGTCATTGAAATTTTAGCAAACACTCCCCGTGTGGGTACAAAGGACCAAATTTAACAAGGAGTCACATATCACATGGCGGCACAATGACAGAGCCTGAAGGTGGCATCAGTATGAGGAGACGAATATAGTGGCTGAATGACTGCCTGGAGTTTGTGGCAGCATGAGGAGACCATATAGTGTCTGAATGGCACAGCCTGGAGTTGGCAGAAACATGAGGAGACCATTGAAATTTAAGATTTTGAAATTGAAATTTTAGCTAATACTCCCAAGTTTTAGTGTCCTGGGCCTCGGAGTGTGGGTACAAAGGACCAAATCTAACAAGGAGTCACATGTCACATGGCGGCACAATGACAAAGCCTGGAGGTGGCATCAGTATGAGGAGACCATATAGTGGATGAATGACTGCCTGAAGTTTGTAGCAGCATGAGGAGACCATATAGTGTCTGAATGGCACAGCCTGGAGTTGGCAGAAGCATGAGGAGACCATTGAAATTTAAGATTTTGAAATTGAAATTTTCGCTAATACTCCCAAGTTTTAGTGTCCTGGGCCTCGGAGTGTGAGTACAAAGGACCAAATCTAACAAGGAGTCACATGTCACATGACGGCACAATTACAGAGCCTGGAGATGGCATCAGTATGAGGAGACCATATAGTGGCTGAATGGCACAGCCTGGAGGTGGCTGAAATATGAGGAGAACATATAGTGTCTGAATGGCACAGCCTGGAGTTGGCAGAAGCATGAAAAAAACCGTTGAAATTTAAGATTTTGAAATTGAAATTCAAGATTTTGAAATTGAAATGTTATCTAACACTCCCAAGTTTTAGTGTCCCGGGCCCCGGCATGTGGTTACAAAGGACCAAATCTAACAAGGAGTCACATGGCAGCCCAATGACAGAGCCTGGAGGTGGCATCGGTATGAGGAGACCATATAGTGGCTGAATGACCGCCTGAAGTTTGTGGCAGCATGAGGCAGCTAGTGCTACCATAAAATATTTTTAGGTAATATCCTAGGCCCAGCTTCATCAGTAAACCATATAGTGGCTGAATGGCACAGCCTGGAGTTGACTGTAGCATGAGGATACCATATAGTGGCTGAATGGCACAGCCTGGAGTTTGTGGCAGCATGAGGAGACCATATAGTGTCTTAATGGTACAGCCTGGAGGTGGCTGAAGCCTGAGGAGACCATATAGTGGCTGAATGGCACAGCCTGGAGTTGGCTGAAGCATGAGGAGCACATATAGTGGCTGAATGAGACAGCCTGGAGGTGGTAGCAGCAGCATCAGGAGTCCTGAAAGTGACCCTAATGCAGAGGAATTTCTGAAACTGGGGACCAGCACCTTAATTATGTTTTGCAGTATCCATGGCAGCACAATGAGAGAACCCGGAGGTGTTAGCATCAGCAAGAGGAGACCATATGTGGCACAATGACAAAGCGTGGAGGCGGTAGCATCAGCATGAGGAGACCATAGAGCAGCAGAATTAGAGAGCCTGGAGGTAGCAGCATCAGCATGAGGAGACCATATGATGGCACAATGACAGAGCCTGGAGGTGGTAGCATCAGCATGAGGAAACCATATGGTGGCACAATGACAGAGCATGGAAGTGGTAGCATTAGCATGAGGAGACCATCAAGCAGCAGAATGAGAGAGCCTGGAGGTGGCAGCATCAGCATGAGGAGACCCTATGGCGGTACATTGATAGAGCCTGGAGGTGGTAGCATTAGCATTAGGAGACCATAGAGCAGCACAATGACAGAGCCTGGAGGTGGCAGCAGCAGCATGAGGGCCATGCCAACTCAGGGTTGAGTCTGAGGAACCCACTGGCTGTTGACTGGGGGTGTTGGATGTCACTTGGAATAAAGTGGATGACCAAGTGAACCAATCAATCATGGCTGCTGGGTTGCGACCCGACTGCTAGCTGACACCGGGAGCTTATACCTCTCGCTGCGACTCAGGCTGGCACACACCCCTACTCTGCTGCGACCTCTGAATGCGCCTGATGCATTTAGGCCTCTGCCGCTCCTTTGTGCACATCCTGGCACTACTCTGCCTGACATACTTATTGCGTATATGAGAGTACAATACGCTTTACTGAGCTTAAAACAGTATTTGTCTAGAACAGCAGCAGGTGTGTACTATTGCCTGTCCTTTCACAGCATCTAGGCCCTTGAGAGTTTAACAGGTACAAAATAGAAGACTACTTAGATGTAAGTATGTGGTATGCACATATGAGAGCAGAAAAATGCACTACAGTACGCTTAAAAAAGCGTATTTTAGTAAAACACCAGCTGGTGATTACTTTTCCCTGGCCTTTCACAGTATCTAGGCCCTTGAGAGCTTACCAGGTACAAAATAGTACACTACTTAGATTAACGTATGTGGTATGCACTTATGAGGGCATTAAAATGCGCTACAGTACACTTAAAAAAGTATCTGAGTAAAAACACCAGCCGGTGAGTACTTTTGCCTGGACTTTCACAGTATCTAGACCCTTGACAGATTAACATGTACAAAATAGTACACTACTTAGATGTAGGTATGTGGTATGCACTTATCAGGGCAGAAAAATGCTCTACAGTACGCTTAAAAAAGCACGGGGGTAAAACACCAGCCGGGGATTACTTTTGCCTGAACTTTAACAGTATCTAGACCCTTGACAGATTAACAGGTACAAAATAGTACACTACTTAGGTGTAGGTATGTGGTATGCACTGATGAGGGCAGAAAAATGCGCTAGAGTACACTTAAAAAAGTATCTGAGTACAACACCAGCCGGTAAGTACTTTTGCCTGGACTTTCACAGTATCTAGGCCCTTGACAGATTAACAGGTACAAAATAGTACACTACCCAAAATTGCACTCACTCTCTCACAGACTATTAGGAATGGACTGCTGGGTATTATACCGTCTACAGACTAGTATAACCAGCAGATTTGTTGTGGAACAAAGACACAGACTTGCGCTGAAAAATTATTCCTGCCTCCTCTGCTGAGGTTTATGAAGTTGAGGCAGCTTGTTGAAATGTATGAGGCAACACACAGCTCTCTGCCCCTCTCTGTAATATCATGCTGTAGAAAGTGACTGTAAAGTTAATGGCTGCAGTAAAAATCCTTTTCAGTGAAAAAAAAAATCTCTCTGTCCACCAGAACTCTGATGTGACTAGGAGGTGAAACGCTGCTGTAATAAACTGTTCTGTGTAGCTCACACACACACACAGCGATGTCCGTTCTATCTCTCTGCAGTGTAATGAATGATATGAAGAGCCACAATATCGCTGCCAATAATATAGGGCTGTGACATCACAGGGGTGACTGACAGCTGATAGGCTGCATCCTGCATGTGATTCAGGGTCATCCCACCTACCTGCCTTCCCGCCTTGCCTTCCCACCTTCCCAGCATTCCTTGCCTCATGTACTGACATGTGGATCCGCCATTTTAGATGCCCTGGAGCCTAGATAGCACTAAATGGAGTTTAATGAAGCGATTCGCGCAATAGAATCGTGACAATATTCCCATTCTTTGGAAATTTAATTTTTCATGAAATTCGTAACAAATTTGGATTCGTCAGCTTCGATTTGCTCATCTCTAGTGATTTCTCTGACTTTTCTGTGGTAGCAATAGAATATATCCCTTCAATCAGCAACAGAAGATACACACAATTATGCAGGAGAGAAAATGACTGGATTTTTAAGATGAAGACTTTAATCCCAATGGGACTTTATGAATATATTGAACAGACCATGTAATAACAAAAAGATCTATGTAATCTATACTGCTCAAAAAATAAAGGGAACACTTAAACAACACAATGTAACTGCAAGTCAATCAAACTTCTGTGAAATCACACTGTCCTCTAAGGAAGCAACACTGATTGACAATCAATGTCACAACAGGTGGAAATGATAGGCAATTAGCAAGACACCCCCAATAAAGGAGTGGTTCTGCAGGTGGTGACCACAGACCATTTCTCAGTTCCTATTATTCCTCACTGATGTTTTGGTCACTTTTAAATGCTGGCGGTGCTTTAACTCTAGTGGTAGCATGAGACGGTGTCTTCAAGCCACACAATGGCTCAGGTAGTGCAGCTCATCCAGGATGGCACATCAATGCGAGCTGTGGCAAGTAGGTTTGTGTGTCTGTAAGCGTAGTGTCCAGAGCATGGAGGCGCTACCAGGGGACAGGCCAGTACATCAGAAGATGTGGAGGAGGCCATAGGAGGGCAACAACCCAGCAGCAGTACTGCTACCTCCGCCTTTGTGCTAAGAGGAGCAGGAGGAGCACTGCCAGAGCCCTTCAAAATGAACTCCAGCAGGCCACAAAAGTGCATATGTCGACTCAAATGGTCAGAAACAGACTCCATGAGGGTGGCATGAGGGCCTGACGTCCACAGGTTGGGGTTGAGCTTTCAGCCCAACATCATGCAGGACATTTGGCATTTGCCAGGGAACACCAAGATTGTCAAATTCGCACTGGCGCCCTGTGCTCTTCACAGATTAAAGCAGGTTCACACTGAGCACATGTGACAGACGTGACAGAGTCTGGAGACGCCGTGGAGAACGTTCTGCTGCCTGCAACATCCTCCAGCATGACTGGTTTGGAGGTTGGTCAGTAATGGTGTGGGGTGGCATTTCTTTGGGGGGCCGCACAGCCCTCCATGTGCTTGCCAGAGTTAGGCTGACTGCCATTAGATACCGAGATGAGATCCACAGACCCCTTGTGAGACTATATGCTGGTGCAGTTGGCCCTGGGTTCCTGCTAATGGAAGACAATGCTAGACCTCATGTGGCTGGAGTGTGTCAGCAGTTCCTGCAAGAGGAAGGCATTGATGCTATGGACTAGCCCACCCATTCCCCAGACCTGAATCTATTTGAGCACATCTGAGACATCATGTCTCGCTCCATCCACCAATGCCACATTGCACCACAGACTGTCCAAGAGTTGGTAGATGCTTTAGTCCAGGTCTGGGAGGACATCCCTCAGGAGACCATCCGCCACCTCATCAGGAGCATGCCGAGGAATTGTAGGGAGGTCATACGGGCACGTGGAGGCCACACACACTACTGAGCCTCATGTTGACTTGTTTTATGGACATTACATCAAAGTTGGATCAGCCTGTAGTGTGGTTTTCCACATTGATTTTGAGTGTGACTCCATATCCAGACCTCCATGGGTTGTAAAATTTGATTTCCATTGATAATTTTTGTGTGATTTTGTTGTCAGCACATTTAACTGTGTAAAGACAAAAGTATTTTATACAATTAGTTCATTCATTCAGATCTAGGATGTGTTATCTTAGTGTTCCCTTTATTTTTTTGAGCAGTGTATGTACACCTCTCCATACCTTCAGTCCATTAATCAGTTTGTTTCCATCACCATCTATCTCCAGCAAGCAACACGCTGTTTGCATTCTCCGCGATACATAGCGCTATGGTAGGCAACGCTCTGATTGGCTCAAAGGACATCCTAGAAAAGAGCTGATTGGTCGTCATTTCTTTGAACCAATGGCAAGCAAAAATACCAGGCAAAAACCTATGTTTATATTCTCCGCTATATAGCACTTCAGTAGGCAACACTGATTGGTCATTTCCATGAACCAATGACAAGTGAAAAGATACATGATCAGAAGCCTTTTTGAACCAAACCCCGGGAAATCAATGATTTAGCGGGTAAAAACCTGATATAAATGTTTTTGTTATGAAACCCGAACCTCTAGAGGAAAATATTCATTATAAATCATACAAATATCAACAAGACTGTAATCTATTAATATGAACCAATGAAATGTCTTATTGGTCCAATGTCTTTTAACCCGGACGACACTGGTCCTCAGTACCGCCCACTTTGACCCCCGACCCCCTCTAACTTTTGGTGCTAAAAATATGTGTTATTTAAACCTGTACTGTGATATGTGTATACTAAATGACTTTTAGAAATTGATGAAGTGGGAACATACCCTTGAAACGCGTCTTGCATTTTCCTGTAAAAGTTTCATGTGTTAAATAAAATACACTGTTACTTTTTACTCGGACTCAACTTTCTATGCGAATCAACAAGGCAGTGCCATCGCAGAACTTTTTTTCTACTTGAACTCACCTGGCTTACTACTGACCCCCAAGAGGAGACCGGTCAATCTTTGCAGGCTGCAGCCGTGATTCTACACTGCTACCCCCATTAAAGGAAAACTGTCAGCTTGCCCCCCCCCCCACACTAACTAGTGGTACTGACTGATAGTGTGGTGGACGCTGATCACTTTGATACCATCTGTGCCCGGATCCGCCCGGGCGTTCGGCTGATATCTTCGTTTTTCCCTATATGCTAATTAAGTGCTAACTGGCACAGGCGGGGTAAATGGCACTCTGATGTCAGCAGCCGCTGGCTGCAGCGCCGCCCAGCTCATCAATATTCCTCCCCTCCCTCCGCCTCTCCCTCTTCATTACAGAGCGGGGAGAAGAGGGAGAGGCAGAGGGAGGGGAGGAATATTGATGGGCTGGGCGGCGCTGCAGCGCTGTGTCCAGAGGCACTGACGTCAGAGTGCCAGTTAACGTCGCCTGTGCCAGTTAGCACTTAATTAGCATATAGGGAAAAACAAAGATATCGGCCGAATGGCTGGGCGTATCCGGGCACAGTAGGTATCAAACTGATCAGCATCCCCCACACTATCAGCCAGTACCACTGGTTAGTGTGGGGGGAGCAAGCTGACAGTTTTCCTTTAAAGAGAGTGATACGCATGACACCAAGGTTCCCATAAGGTGAGCATATTTTCAATTCAAGAGCATTTCGGGACACGTAGCCCACAGAATTATGCGAGGAGCCGTCCTCCTTTCCATTTTTATATTCCATCTGCTGCAGGGAGGAAACATCGCTCTGTGCTTGATGACAGACGATACAGGGGCCAGAGTATCGTGACGTCATGGCCCCGCCCCTCGTAACGTCATACCCTGCATTGAGGGGGCGGGCCGAGACATCACGATTCTGTATCGCCCTTCATGGGGCATGAAGCGAACTTTGCTTCGCTCCGTGCCGCAGATGTCACAGGTTGTTGCAGGAGAGATCGCGGGGGTTCCCAGCAGCAGGACCCCCATGATCAGACATCGTATCCCCTATTATTTGGATAGGGGATAAGATGTCTAGGGGCGGAGTACCCCTTTAAACCTATACAATATCACCTTCACTTGTGCCACCAGCTGCCAGGAAGAAAAAGAAACTGACCATGTACAGTGATCCCTTAACTTACAATGGCCTCAACATACAATAGTTTCAACATACAATGGTCTTTTCTGGACCATTGTTACTTGAAACCAGACTCAACATACAATGCAACAGACAATCCAAACCTGTGAAACGTGTCAATCACTGGAAGAAATGGGCATTTTACTGGTAAAACACCTGTACTACTGAAGTACATGCACTGACTGGCTGTCTGGTAGCGCCCCCTACAGTATCGGGTGGGACTACATGTTCTGTACTAATCTTAACCTATGCCACGGTTAGCCGCTCCTTTGGACACCAGGTGAGGGCGGCTCCATGTTACATAGTTACATGGTTAGTACGGTTGAAAAAAGACATATGTCCATCAAGTTCAAGCAGGGAATTGAAGGGTAGGGGTGTGGCGCGATATTGGGGAAGGGAGGGGATTTTATATTTCTTCATAAGCATTAATGTTATTTTGTTCCAGGAATGTATCTAATCCTGTTTTAAAGCTGTCAATTTTTCCTGCTGTGACCAGTTCCTGAGGTAGACTGTTCCATAAGTTCACAGTTCTCATAGTAAAGAAGGCGTGTCGCCCCTTGAGACTAAAATTTTTCTTCTACAGACGGAGGGAGTGCCCCCTCATCCTTTGGGGGGGGGGTTAACCTGGAACAGTTTTTCTCCATATTTTTTGTATGGGCCATTAATATACTTATATACGTTTATCATATCCCCCCTTAAACATCTCTTCTCAAGACTAAACAATTGTAACTCCTTTAATCGCTCCTCATAGCTAAGATGTTCCATGCCCCATATTAGTTTAGTCGCGCGTCTCTGCACCATTTCCAGCTCCACAGTGTCCCTTTTATGGACTGGTGCCCAAAACTGAACAGCATATTCCAGGTGAGGCCGTACCAATGCTTTATAAAGGGGGAGTATTATGTCCCTGTCCCTTGAGTCCATACCTCTTTTTATACATGACAATATCCTGCCGGCCTTGGAAGCAGCAGCCTGACATTGCATGCTATTCTGTAGTCTGTGATCTACAAGTACACCCAGATCCTTCTCTACCAGTGACTCTGCCAGTTTAACCCCTTAACGACGCAGGACGTATATTTACGTCCTGCGCCGGCTCCCACGATATGAAGCGGGATCGCGCCGCGATCCTGCATCATATCGCGTCGGTCCCGGTGCTCATCAACGGCCGGGACCCGCGGCTAACACCACACATCGCCGATCGCGGCGATGTGCGGTATTAACCTTTTAGAAGCGGCGGTCAAAGCTGACCGCCGCTTCTAAAGTGAAACTGAAAGTGACCCGGCTGCTCAGTCGGGCTGTTCGGGACCGCCGTGGTGAAATCGTGGCGTCCCGAACAGCTGACCGGACACCGGGAGGGCCATTACCTGCCTCCTCGGTGTCCGATCGACGAATGACTGCTCCGTGCCTGAGATCCAGGCAGGAGTAGTCAAGCGCCGATAACACTGATCACAGGCGTGTTAATACACGCCTGTGATCAGGATGAGAGATCAGTGTGTGCAGTGTTATAGGTCCCTATGGGACCTATAACACTGCAAAAAAAAATGTAAAAAAAAGTGTTAATAAAGGTCATTTAACCCCTTCCCTAATAAAAGTTTGAATCACCCCCCTTTTCCCATAAAAAAAAAAAAAACAGTGTAAAAAAATAAATAAATAAACATATGTGCTATCGCCGGGTGCGTAAATGTCCGAACTATAAAAATATATCATTAATTAAACCGCACAGTCAATGGCGTACGCGCAAAAAAATTCCAAAGTCCAAAAAAGCGTATTTTGGTCACTTTTTATACCATTAAAAAAATGAATAAAAAGTGATCAAAAAGTCCGATCAAAACATAAATCATACCGATAAAAACTTCAGATCACGGCGCAAAAAATGAGTCCCCATACCGCCCTGTACATGGAAAAATAAAAAAGTTATAGGGGTCAGAAGATGAAATTTTTAAACGTAAAAATTTTCCTGCATGTAGTTATGATTTTTTCCAGAAGTACTACAAAATCAAACCTATATAATTAGGGTATAATTTTAACTGTATGGACCTACAGAATAATGATAAGGTGTAATTTTTACCGAAATATGCACTGCGTAGCAACGGAAGCCCCCAAAAGTTACAAAATGGCGTTTTTTTTCGATTTTGTCGCACAATGATTTTTTTTTCCTTTTTGCCGTGCATTTTTGGGTAAAATGACTAATGTCACTGCAAAGTAGAATTGGCGACGCAAAAAATAAGCCATAATATGGATTTTTAGGTGGAAAATTGAAAGGGTTATGATTTTTAAAAGGTAAGGAGGAAAAAACGAAAGTGCAAAAACGGAAAAACCCTGAGTCCTTAAGGGGTTAATCCCCCTAAGACATACGACGCATGCAGGTTATTAGTACCCAGATGCATAACTTTACATTTATCTACATTGAACCTCATTTGCCAAGTGGATGCCCAGACACTTAGTCTATCCAAGTCATCTTGTAACCTATACACATCCTCTATAGACTGTACCGTGCTACAAAGCTTGGTGTCATCTGCAAAGATAGAAACAGAGCTGTTAATGCCATCCTCTATATCATTGATAAATAAATTAAACAACAGCGGTCCCAGTACAGAACCTTGGGGTACACCACTAATAACCGGGGACCAATCAGAGTACGAATCATTGACCACCACTCTCTGGGTACGATCCAAGAGCCAGTGTTCAATCCAGTTACAAACTAAAATTTCCAAACCCAAAGACCTTAACTTACCTGTCAGACATCTATGAGGGACAATATCAAACGCTTTAGCAAAATCCAGAAACACTATATCCACAGCCATTCCCTGTCAAGGCTTCTACTCACCTCTTCATAAAAGCAAATTAGATTGGTTTGACAACTTCTATCCTTAGTAAACCCATGCTGGCAATTACTTATAATACAATGATCCCCTATGTATTCCTGTATGTAATCCCTTATAAGTCCTTCAAACAATTTACCCACAATGCACGTTAGACTTACCGGTCTATAATTGCCTGGCAAAGACCTAGAGCCCTTCTTTAAGATTGGTACCACATTCGCCTTGCGCCAGTCCCTTGGCACAATACCAGACACCAGTGAATCTCTAAATATCATGAACAAGGGTACAGATATTACTGAACTTACCTCTCGAAGAAATCTTGGGTGTAGTCCATCTGGCCCTGGAGATTTGCTTACATTTAAATTACTGAACTTACCTTGTAACATCTCTACATTAAGCCAGTTCAGTACATTACATGATGTGTTACCAGCACTGACCTGTCCAATGTCAGCTCCTTCTTCCTTAGTATATACAGAACTAAAGAACCCATTCAGTAGCTCTGCTTTCTCTTTATCGTCTGTGACAACCTTTCCATTATCATTATTAAGGGGTCCTACATGCTCTGTCCTTGTTTTTTTTTGCATTTATATATCTAAAAAAATATTTAGGATTAGTTTTGCTTTCTTTGGCCGCCTGTCTCTCATTTTGAAATTTTTGCAGTTTTTATTACATTTTTACAGATTTAATTAAATTCTTTGTACTGTTTAAATGTTATAGCTGACCCATCAGATTTGTATTTTTTGAAGGCTATTTTTTTGTTGTTTATTGCTCTTTTAACATCATTTGTCAGCCATGTAGGATTTAGTTTTAATTGTTTATATTTGTTCCCCTTTGGTATATATTTAGCTGTATAGTTATTTAGAGTTGGTTTAAAGATGTCCCATTTACCTTCTGTATCAGTATTTGAGAACACCTCCCCCCAGTCTATGTCCTGTAGTGCAGCCCTCAGCCCAGGGAAATTTGCCTTTTTTAAGTTATAAGTTTTTGCCTTCCCCGCCTGTCTTTGTTTTCTACATTTTGAATCAAAAGTAACTATATTGTGGTCACTATTACCAAGGTTATCCCTCACAGTTACATTACCAACCAGCTCTGCGTTGTTGGAAATGATCAGATCCAACAAGTCATCACTTCTTGTTGGGTCCTCCACAAACTGGCCCATAAAATGATCCTGCAATAAATTTAGGAATTGTCGCCCCTTTGTAGTTTTAGCCAACCCCGGACACCAATCTATATCTGGATAGTTAAAATCTCCCATTATTACCACTGTACCTGCCCTGGCGGCCCTCTCTATTTGTTTATGCAGCCGACCTTCTATCTCTTCAGTGATATTAGGGGGTCTGTTGATTACACCAAGTATTTTTTCAGTATTTCCCTCCTTTTGTAATTCTACCCACAGTGATTCCACATCCTCAGAATCATCACACACTATGGCATCGTTCACAATGACTTTCATACCACTTCTTACATACAGACAGACCCCACCACCTTTTCTGTTCATTCTATCTTTGCAAAACAATGTAAACCCCTGCAGATTGACAGCCCAGTCATGCAAGGAGTCCAGCCATGTCTCAGTGACCCCAACTACATCAATATGTTCCTCCAGTATCAAGGCCTCAAGCTCCCCAATTTTATTTGCTAGGCTTTTGGCATTTGTGAACATACACTTTACATTTCCATCCTTTATGTTATTGGGGTTAATGGGATTCAAGGGTGTAAGTTTTATTTTCCTATGAAACCTATTCCTATTAACTATTCTAACCACTCCCTCTGCTCCACCCCCAGGTACATTTATAATTCCCACCTCTCTATCTACACTATCTTCCCCCTCTTTGCTGTAGGTTCCATCCCCCCAAGTCCCTAGTTTAAACACTCCTCCACCCTTCTAGCCATCTTCTCCCCAAGCACAGCTGCACCCTCCCCATTGAGGTGCAGCCCGTCCCTACGGTAGAGCCGGTAACCGACAGCGAAGTAAGCCCAGTTCTCCATGAACCCAAACCCCTCCTTCCTACACCAGCTTCTGAGCCACTTGTTTACCTCCCTGATCTCCCGCTGCCTCTTTGGTGCGGCTCGTGGTACTGGCAGCATTTCAGAAAATACTACCTTGGAGGTCCTTGCCTTAAGCTTGCGGCCTAAGTCCCTGAAATCATTTTTAAGGACACTCCACCTACCTCTTACTTTGTCATTGGTGCCAATATGTACCATGACTGCTGGGTCCTCTCCAGCCCCGCCCAGCAACCTGTCAACCAGATCCACGATGTGCCGAACTCGTGCACCAGGCAGACAACACACTGTTCGGCGATTCCGGTCTTTGTGACAGATCGCCCTGTCTGTCCCCCTAATAATTGAGTCCCCCACCACTAGTACCTGTCTGACCTGCCCTGTACTCCTCCTCCCTCCTTACTGGCAGTCAGAGGCAGTATCCTGCTGCAGTTCTGCTAGCTCTGTAATGGCATCCCCCTCATCTGTCAAGCGGGCAAACTTGTTGGGGTGTGCCAGTTCAGGACTAGCCTCCCTGGCACTTTTTCCCCTACCCCGCTTTCTAACTGTAACCCAACTAACTGCCTGACTGTCCTGCAACTCCGTCCCACTGTCCTCCCCCACCTCTACTCCCGAGAGTGCCTGCACAGTGAGCAGGAGACTCTTTTCCATGTTGTTAATGCTTCTCATTGTTGCCAGTCGCCCCTCTAGATGCAGGATCTGGGCTTCCAAATGGACAACTAGCACACATCTCGCACAACAATATGCACCCTCAAACTGTTGTTCATGGATTGCATACATTAACAGGATGTACATTGGACTGCATTTTCAACATGGAGGCCATCTAGTTATGGGGATTTCACAAATGTATAGGCAAAAACAGACAGTCAAAATTACACTTCAAATTTTTTGTAGACTTGTGTTACTTTTTAGGACACTGTGTACTGTACAGGACCCTGAGGAAGCTCCTGCCCTCTACATAGACAGTGATTACAGCTCCCAGTGATTACAGCTTTCTTACTTTTATATGTAAGGACTTGCTTTATCTATATTAGATATCCACTTATTTTTCTTTAATCCTCACTTTTTCCCATTTTTGGATGACATTTTTGTGGCTTCAGAACCGATTAGCAGGTTTCCATAGAGTTATGGTCTCAACATACAATGGTTTCAACAAACATTGGTCTTCTTGAAACCAATTAATATTGTAACTTGAGGGACCACTGTATTAGTACACTATTGTTATAGCTACAATTGTTACATATTGTATAATGGTAATTGTTTGTAAACGCCGATATTCCTAGACACCCTGGCTGGCAGAGTGACTAAATAGACTGTATATAACACATATACAAGTGGAATTACAGTCTTTACCATCTTGACATCCTTGATTGTTGTCTTGTTTTTTTGCCTTAAGACCTAGTTGCTCTTTCTTACAAGACATGGATGAAACAATCAGCTATGGCATCAATCATCCAGCATGTAGCCCAGCACAGGATTCTCCTAGATATAAATTTTTGTGCATCTGTTGAGCAAGGAATGGATTTTTCTCAGTATTTTTCTTTATTTTTTTATCAGTAGCTCTAGATGGATTTACTAAGTAAAGCAGTGTTTCCCAAACAGTGTGCCTCCAGCTGTTGCAAAACTACAACTCCCAGCAGGTTGCTGGGAGTTGTAGTTTTGCCACAGCTGGAGGCACATTGTTTGGAAAACACCGCAGTATAGCATGATTTTTACGAACAACTGCAAATGACAGTAAACAACCCAACTTTCCATTGGGACATTGTGGTAACATTGTACATTTCTTTATCTCACCATCAATAAACCTGTAAACGGAAAAAACAAAATAATCTGTTTTACGTTGAAAACACAATGTATGTATTTAATTTTTATTATTCACATAAATATTCTATGTGGAAGATCACTGTGCTAATAGTCTATATGGCTGCTTGGTACCCTTAGGGATATTTATTCTCCCTTACAAATAATACTTATGAAGGATTATGCCACAATTGTTTTCCCATATGAATCCAACAGAAAAAATAACTCCCACTGAGTTAAGTGGTACAGTATAGGGCTCATACACTTCTATGGCAGCCATATAATTGCCCCATACAATATGTACAGTACAGTAGTCATAATACAGGTAAGTGCATGAACCCTTACTTTGTGTAAAATGTATCTTTACAAAAAAAGGACCAATATGCATAGTGTAGCTGTATTATTGCTGCAAAGCAGTAATTCTGAACCCATAGACTCCTATGACGCTCTAATGTACCTCTGTATGCCTCCTGTATGCCTCCTTTTTGAATCTGTATAAATCTGTCAAACCATTGTGGCATGCTCCACTGGATGCTGTTTTATGGAGCTATTTAAAGGGAACTTGTCATCACTTTCATGCTGCCCGAACCCCAAGTTATTAGAGTGGTCCCTGGTGGCTTCTACCTGCCCCCATCAGTCTTAATTGATACGGAAAAAACATGGCGCCGCAAGTGCAACAACAGTCACTGTCAGCAGCTCTGCCTCCACTCATCACTCTCCTTTGCGGAGGCAGGGCAGGCAAGGGACTGGCTGTGACAGACAGTGACAGAAGCTGCCTTCATTGTTAGATGACAGTGGCCACCGCGGAACAGTCTTATCTCATATCTGGATCTGGTAAAACCTCCCACCGACCCAAGCATCTATCCCCATACCATTCTGTGGATAGGGGATAAGTTGTCTTTCACCACACAACCCCTTTAAGTTCAATTTAACACCTTACAAATCCAGTATACTAATACCAACATTACCACTACATAAGGTACAAATTTAACTGCCACATGAGGACCAGAAAAATACCAAACAGGGACCAAATAATGCTGCCATTTTCTGAATGAAACCCATTATTACCAAGACCAATTTTACCAAGGGTGCCTTTATACAGTGAACAAATAATTGACTACACCACGACCACATATAACCACCTCCTAATAAGTGAAAAATACCACAAAATACATGCAGTGACCACATAATGACAACAGTGCAGTTACACCCAGTAAATAGAAAGGAAGTCTTGGCACTCACGAATCTCTTGCAAATTCTTTCGGTGTTTATTCACACAAAGGGGATATACAGAACGCGTTTCGGCCACAAGCCGTTGTCAACCGTAATGCTTTCACATGAACAAACAACATACTATAGATGGAAAGCCTGCCCCATCTGCTAGGCTGATCCGTAAAGCCTAATTATACACAGGTGTTACCTAATGCTAATCTGGAAATCAAAACACAAATCAAAGGACCAAATATGTCCCAATACACTAGATAAATAACAAGAGACATTAAAGAAAGGAACATGTACACCTGTTATTTCAGGTCAACCTCTTGACTGCATAAATTGATTGTTATTCTCTATGTTGTATCTAGGATGAAAAAATATATCAGTATTAAAACAATTATCTAGGACAATCTAAGATTCCTAGGGTAAAAAGTAATTACAGTAGTTGTGTTAATTCGTTGTCACGGTTCATACCCCTGGGTTCTACTATATCCAATTTATGGATCCAGTAGGCTTCCTTTTTCAGAAGTAATTTTTTTCAAATTACCTCCTCTCCTTGGTGGTTCCACCTTATCAATAATCTGAAATTTTAATTGAGCAATATTATGTCCGGCTTTTTCAAAGTGATGGGGTATCGGATACAGTAGATTTTTTACATTGAATGCTCTATTTGTGTCGATTTATGCAGTCCCCTACATGATGGGTAGTTTCCCCAACGTATAGGAGACTGCATGGACATTTAATCTCATATGTGTGAGTCACAAGTGGCGAAATGTCTAATCTTAATTTCTATCCCCGTTTGTGGATGTAGGATAATGTCTCCTCGTGTCACATTGCTATATTGAGCACAATTGAGAGAAGGGAAAGTTGGAGCCAGTAACTTACAGGTGACATCGTCTCTGATCGGAATCGTCCAATTTCCACTTCTTTTCTTTTTTTTTGGCGAATTCTTCCAGTCATGTCTTGTCTCCCCAGAGTCTGCAGGACAATCATTTTAGGCTCCTCACTTTTCCAACGCCTATACAAACTTCCTATCCATATCCCACAGTATTTTCACAATAATAGTGACCCACACAGCAGTCTGCCCCCAGTAGTGCCTGTCCACAGTAGTTACCCCCATAGCATAGTGCCCCTGAAAGTAGTTAGTCTCAAAATAGTGCCTCCCACAGTATTTGGATCCCCCAATAGTGTCCTCTACAATGTTAAGAACCCATATAGGGTCCCCACATGGTGGCTTGGCCTCCCACCCCCTGGACATGGGCTTCTCTGAAAAATAGAATTAAAATAAATAAACTTCCCTCTCTCCTTCTGGCCAGCTCCTGTACTGCGGCTCCTCATTCTGCTGGATGCACTCCAGACCAGGCGGCGTTATGATATTATCATGTGGTGTGCGTTTGGATGCGATTTTACCCACTACAGATGATTTCCTGCAGCTACAAGTAGAGTGGAAGGGCAAAGAGCTGGTGGCTTTCTACTGTCAGCAAAAAGGGGTGATTGCCCATGAAGCCCTGGAATCTCAGAGCTGGTTGATGCAGAATCTCTGTGCAGAATTCCAATGCGGAATGCTCCGTGTGAGCCTTATAGTACTAAAACACACAAACACACATTCATTACGTAGATGCACAAATACATACATAGAAGTACACTTACATTCACCACTTCTGCTCACAGCTCGGACACAGTGCAGCCTGCAACCTCTCCTCCTCTGCTGCGACTGCAGAGCGGCATATACAGCAGCAGGAGGCTGGCGGACATAACTAAGCAGGGGGTGTGAGAGGAGAGGGGCCCTGTAGCTGACTATATCTTCCTGTCTGTCACCTGGGTCTCTATAGGAAGTTGGGGACTGTATGGAGGCAGCAACCAGGGTGACATACAGGAGTATACAGTATGAGACCAAGCAAAGGTCGACCCTGCACAGACATTGCATACTACTTTTTTCTTACAGAAGTTTTCTCTCTATAACTTAACCCCTTAAGGACTCAGTCCATTTTGGCCTTAAGGACTCAGACAATTACATTTTTACGTTTTCATTTTTTCCTCCTCGCCTTCTAAAAATCATAACTCTTTTATATTTTCATCCACAGACTAGTATGAGGGATTGTTTTTTGCGCGACCAGTTGTCCTTTGTAATGACATAACTCATTATATCATAAAATGTATGGCGCAACCAAAAAACACTATTTTTGTGGGGAAATTAAAACGAAAAACGCAATTTTGCAAATTTTGGAAGGTTTCGTTTTCACGCCGTACAATTTATGGTAAAAATGACATATGTTCTTTATTCTGAGGGTCAATACGATTAAAATGATACCCATTATTATATACTTTTCTATTATTGTTGCGCTTAAAAAAAAATCACAAACTTTTTAACCAAATTAGTACGTTTATAATCCCTTTAATTTGATGAACTCTAACTTTTTTTATTTTTCCATATAAGCGGCGGAATGGGGGCTCATTTTTTGCGCCATGATCTGTACTTTTTTTTGATACCACATTCGCATATAAAAAACTTTTAATACATTTTTTATAATGTATAAAAAAAAGTAGGAATTTTGGACTTTTTTTTTTTCGTTCACGCCGTTCCCCGTACGGGATCATTAACATTTTATTTTAATAGTTCAGACATTTACGCACGCGGTAATACCAAATATGTCTATAAAAAAAAAATTGTACGCTTTTTGGGGGTAAAATAGGAAAAAACGGACGTTTTATTTTTTTATTGGGGGAGGGGATTTTTCACTTTTTTTTTACTTTTACTTTTACATTTTTTTTACATTTTTTTTACATTTTTTTTACACTTGAATAGACCCCATAGGGGACTATTCATAGCAATACCATGATTGCTAATACTGATCTGTTCTATGTATAGGACATAGAACAGATCAGTGTTATCGGTCATCTTCTGTTCTGGTCTGCTCGATCACAGACCAGAGCAGAAGACGCCGGGAGCCGGCCGGAGGAAGGGGAGGGGACCTCCGTGTGGCATTCTGAATGATCGAATCCCCGCAGCAGCGCTGCGGGCGATCCGATCATTCATTCAAATCGCTCACTGCCGCAGATGCCGGGATCTGTATTGATCCCGGCACCTGAGGGGTTAATGGCGGACGCCCGCGAGATCACGGGCGTTGGTCATTGCCGGCGGGTCCCTGGCTGCGATCAGCAGCCGGGATCAGCCGCGCATGACACGGACATCGCTCCGATGCCCGCGGTTATGCACAGGACGTAAATGTACGTCCTGGTGCGTTAAGTACCACCGCACCAGGACGTACATTTACGTTAAATTAAGGGGTTAAAGGGGTGCTCCGGTGGAAAACTTTTTTTTTTTTTTAACTAACTGGTGCCAGAAAGTTAAACAGATTTGTAAATTACTTCTATTTAAAAATCTTAATCTTTCCAGTACTTACTAGCTGCTGAATACTACAGAGGAAATTATTTTCTTTTTGGAACACAGAGCTCTCTGCTGACATCATGACCACAATGCTCTCTGCTGACACCTATTAGGAGAAAATTCCCATAGAAAACATATGCTGCTCTGGACAGTTCCTAAAATGGACAGAGATGTCAGCAGAGAGCACAGTGGTCATGATGTCAGCAGGGAGCAATGTGCTCCAAAAAGAAAATAATTTCCTCTGTAGTATTCAGCAGCTAATAAGTACTGGAAGGATTAAGATTTTTTTTATAGAAGTAATTTACAAATCTGTTTAACTTTCTGACACCAGTTGATAAAAGAAAAAAAAAAAACGTTTTCCACTGGAGTACTCCTTTAATGAATGTTCTCTTCCCCCGATGGTCTGTGATACTCCTTTCTCTGCTTTCAGGGATGCTGGAAGCCAGGACGTACAGGACATTATGTTCTGGCTCCCCATCCTGCAGGTGCGCATGGGAGCAGAGCAGGAAGAGAAGAGCTCCTGCTTCTCTTGTGGGCTCTTCATTTCTTTTGGATAGTTCACAGTAGGCAATTGTCCTTCGGGTAGGAAGGTGTCTGCTCTGCATATGTGTAACAGGGCCTGCTGGGGAGATCTCTTCTTGCGACACCATCGCTTTCATCTGACTGATAGCAGTTAATGCAAACTGCTAGCCAGATGCAAGCGGGCCAGTGTGTGGTAGTAAAGAGGACATGCTTAAAGGGGTACTCCGGTGCTTAGACATCGTATCCCCTATCTAAAGGATAGGGGATAAGATGCCTGATCACGGGGGTCCCGCTGCTGGGGACCCCCGTGATCTTGCACGCCGCACCCCGTTTAAAATCCGTCCCCGGAGCGTGTTCGCTCCGGGTCTGATTGTTGTCGATCACAGGGCCGGAGGATAGGGGATAAGATGTCTAACCTCCGAAGTACCCCTTTAATAACTAAAAGGTTTATATCTCTGCCTCATATTTATTTTTTTATTTTTTATTGAAGAAAAGAAAAGGTGTGTTCGGAATCCTAAACACTAGCCCTGCCTAGCCATGTGCTCATGTACACCCATGTTTTCCTGCTGACAGGTCCACTTTAATTAGGCATTAAGCACTTGTACTTGAGACAAATGTATTTACATTCTGGAAAGGTCACTGTTGTCCAAACCAGCACTTACAAATGCTTTTACAAATGAAGCAAGCAATTGAAGCTGAGATTTTCCTTGAAACCAGGAATTTGTCTGTCTTTTTATTGTAATCTCTAAGGAGTAAAAGCAACAAACAGCGAGTTAGACATTATACTGAAGCAATCATGAGGCACTAAGATGATTGACACCTTCTTTCAAATAACACAAAAAGGGAACCGTCCTGACTACTTATGCGAGTATGATAGTGCAGACAATAATAATGTAATACTCAGGTCAGACAAGACACAAAGCATAATTAATTGGAGAATGAGGCATTTGCATAATGGCTACCTCCAATTTCCAGTATAATCTAATAGGTGCAATCATACTGAAGTGTTCTAGTTTTACTGTCAATGTGTATTACGCTGTGCAATGGAGCATAATAGTGCAAATCTTTCATAACACTTGATATTTTCAAGAATTCATCCAGATAGAGCTTTTGTTTTCTTTCCTTTAATATCTTCATTTGGCAAGGTTAAACATGTGGAATAAAATAATAGAAGGGCTTTTGGGGTGAAATTGAAATGTAGAGTCATTTATGCTACCTAGGTTCTAGGGATACATTCACTGTGCCCTTAATCCAGTTTTATGTAATACTTTGCAAAGCAATTGAAGATGGTTGTGCATCAGTCCTTTAAAATAGTCAGGGAAAAGTTTAGGGTCAGTAATGCACATAATCTAACACTTCATGCATTTCCACTTTCGCATGAGTCAGCACAATATTTGTTTTGACCCCCTGCTTATATTGAAAGAAGCATATCACAGATAAGTATATAGAAGGATGTCAAAATAAGATAAAACATGACAAAAATAATAATGTATGTGTCAGGATCCGTATAGGAATGCAGCGAGGATACTGGTGGTGGATCCTCTGTGTCAGTGGGGTGATGACGTGGGCCGTACCAGGGGAACGGAGTCTAAGGGGTTACTGGTTTTCACCAGAGCCCGCCGCAAAGCGGGATGGACTTGCAGCGGCAGGTAACCCCCAGGTCGTTCCACCCGATAGCGACTCAACCCCAGCTGACGGCTGAGACAGGCGCGGTACAAGGGACAAGGCAAGAGCAAGGTCGGACGTAGCAGAAGGTCAGGGCAGGAAGCAAGGATCGTAGTCAGGGGCAACAGCAGAGGGTCAGGAACACTGGCTTGGAACATACACTAAAAGCTTTCTCTGGCACAAGGCAACAAGATCCGGCGATACCAGGAAGGGGAAGTGAGTTTTTATAGGAAGGACAGGTGCAGGAACTGATTGGGCCAGGTGCCAATCAATGGTGCACTGGCCCTTTAAATCTCAGAGAGCCGGCGCGCGCACCCTAGGGAGCGGGGCCACGCGCGCCGGGACTGAGCAGATGGAGGACGGGGCAGGTGAGGAGATTGGGATGCGAGCCGCGGGCGGGCGCATCCCACTACGCAGGTCGCATCCCCGCCGGTGACACTAATGCAGCGCTCCCGGTCAGCGGGTCTGACCGGGGCGCTGCATGAAGGTGAACGCCGTGAGCGCTCCGGGGAGGAGCAGGGACCCGGAGCGCTCGGCGTAGCAGTATGCATATGGGAGATATGTGATATGTGGAGTCAGCCTCCTTAATGAAATCAGAATCGGTGGAGCAATTTCTGCGTGCCCGAATCATCTCACCCATTCGGGCATGCAGGAATTGCTCCACCAATTCTGATTTCATTAAGGAGGCTGACTCCATCAAAAAACGCTCACTGTCCAAGGGCTACCCACGTTGGTCTCTTGACTGAGCAAAAGAGATCGCTTATGATAAACACCGACTGGAACTTCTGCATAGACAAAACACTCATTTTACAAATTCAACCACTTGTAATCCTTCCCTGTTATCTTTACTACCCCTTACAGTACGGATTTCTCTACCATTTGTAAAATCATTCACTCACATATGCATATGATTTTATCTGATCCCTTATTCCACGTTGTCAAACAATCTGGATACCAATGCATAGCTAAACGGGCACCTACTATAGGTCAAAAAGTTTCTCCAAGTCTTTTTTTCAGTACCCGACCCTCACCTCCAACGTGGCTTTCTTATCCAGGATCGTACAGATGCGGTCATAACCGGTGTATATACTGTTTGGTGATGCATGTGACCAGAACCTTTACTTCTTATGCCAATAACAACAGTTTTCCGATAAAACAATACATAAATTGTAATACCACTTATGTGGTCTCATGCACCTCCTGCCGATTACAGTATGTAGGCTGTACGATCAACCCGTTGAAGGTGAGGTTACGCAAACACCTCTCCGATATTCCTAATTTTTCCTCAAAAAACGTCTCTGCAGTTTCTAAACACTGTGCAGAAAAACATCAAGGTACTTTTGCTTCTCTTCAGTTTTCTGCTATTGAGAGAGTTTATCCATCTAAAAGGGGGGGTGACCACAGACAGAAACTTTTGAATAGAGAAATATTTTGGATTTTGAAACTTTCTACACGTATACCTTCTGGTCTAAATAGAAGACAAGATATCATATTGCATTATTGATAACTATGGAGTTATGTGTCAGAGTACAGACTTGCTGTCGGTCAGCTATTTTCATTATTAGCATTTATATATATATATATATATATATATATATATATATATATATATATATATAAATAAAATAAGTGAAGCTAAAAAAAATACATATATATATATATTTTTTTAGCTTCACTTATTTTATTTTTCATATTTTTTGTATCTTTGACACATATCTCCCATATGCATACATTATTATTTTTGTCATGTTTTATCTTATTTGACATTCTTCTATATACTTATCTGTGATATGCTTCTTTCAATGTGTATTTGCTGTCTTGCATCCCCTACAATACATATCTATTTATTTATCCCATTTTTGTATATATCTATCTACTTAGTATTGTGGGGTTTGCCGATATGTCTCCATATTCGCTTTGTTTTTATTCCATTTTGTATTTTTTTCTTACATTTTCTGGCTGTTTTATATGTCAGTTTAATATACCTTTTATGCCACTATATTTGTAAAAACATGTAAGGGGTTAATCCCACCTGACCACAGCACCTGTGCTTGAGTGGGATTGCTCCACCTTTATATACCTGTGTTTTCCTTGCACTTGTTGTATGACTAAGAGTGTTTGGCGCTTGAAACGCGTAACCTCTGCTGTTCCTTGTATGTCCCTTGAATAAAGACGGTTTTATTGCTACTGAAGCTGGATCCAACTCTGCTTTCTTCTCTACATTCTCGGTGTTGTCCAGCACCTGGATCCTTGCACCGGTTGTCCAGGCGGGGTGAGCTGGTTTGGCCCTTCCTGCTTATATTATCACATTATTATGATTACACTTAATAAGATTTTAATAAGCTTTTCCTGTTGGTGGATATTTCAGGCATAAGGGTTACACCTAAGTACGTACAGTAATTTACAATATAATCAACAATGATTCTAACTAGAGATGAGCGAATTTTTGAAAAATTCAATTTGGCCGACTCGTCGAATTTTCCGAAAAAATTTGGTTCGGTCCCAATTTATTTGCAGCGAATGGCTATTTAAAAATGTCTATTTCTGGCCTACAGAGAGCCTCAGTAGGGGCGTAGAACACTGTAACACGCATAGGGAGTGTGCTGGGTTAGTGAAATAATACTGTTATTCAGTAGGATTGGTTCCTGTGTGGGGCCACCCTTTTTAGACGAGTAACACTTTCCTCAAAAAGGTGGAAGGGAACAATGTATTGTCCATTGTAGCAGGTGGGGGTAAAAACTTCCCCTGTAAGGCCCTACTCTCGCCCTATTAATTCCCTTCTTGGCAAGTGTTACTCACCCTTAAAAGGGCAGCCCCACACAGGAAACTCTCTCTATTTCCACCTAAAAACCCTGGAAAATGGCAGTGTTTGTAGGTGAAAATAGGGAGAGGTTCCTATGTGGGGCCACCCTTTTTAGAGTAAGTAACACTTGCAAAGAAGGGAATTAATAATGCGAGAGTAGGGCCTTACAGGGGAAGTTTTTACCCCCACCGATTACAATGGACCATACGTTGTTCCCTTCCACCTTTTAGAGGTCTTTGCATCACATCAATACTTGGTGGTGTAAGTGGCACATGGTGTTTTTTGCACACCTTTCCTTTTGTTTGATTTAAAAAAAATTGTACATATATTTTATGCTAAGAAAAGTTACGTTTTAGCAAATGCATATCCACAATACTTACTTGTGATCTGATGGCGAGGAATATCTGTAATTGGGGAGCAGCACCTTAAACTTTGTGAAGTGTTGGTGTGACACCATGGTCAATCTACTCTGATGCATCAGGCATTGGTGGGTGGAAATCCTGGCTGATCCATGCCTGATTCATCTTCACAAAGGTCAGTCTCTCCACAATTTTCATGGACAGATGAGTTCTCCTTGGAGTTACTATGGCCCCCGCAGCACTAAACACGCGCTCTGATGGCACACTACTGGCCGGGCAGTACAGCTTTTCCAGGGCAAACTCTGGTAGTTTGGCTGTCCAGAAGTCCAGCGGATCCTCAAGGTGTGTTGGCATGGTCATGTCATGCTGGTTCAGGTTCTGCTCCAGGTCTACCTGCTGCTGATGAGTTGCTTCACTATGCGGGTGAAGAAAGCTACTCATCAGCGACTGTAGACTCAGGCTGCTGTTGATGGAGCTGTTACTCCTGCCATCCCACCCCTCCCGAGCAGCCATGGCAGTGGAAGGTGAGCCCAGTGGGCCCCCAGAGTCAGACCTGCGAGAGGATGGACGATGGCATCGGCCAACTGACTATATAGGAAGTCTCTGCAGTAGGTCAGTTTGTCCTCCCTCTCAGTGGTTGTAAAAAAGGCCCTCCATTTTGTGCCAGAAGCGAGGGTCCAATAAGGTGGAGAGCCCAAAGTCATCCCGCTGCAAAAATGGTGACATTACACAAGCAAGTGACCATGCATCGTGCCATTTGAGCGAGTGACTCGGAGGGACTCCCTGCCTCCATCTCCACTTCATACAGCCACGATGTGTCTGGGTCCTGTGTCTCGCCTTCCTCATAACCCTCTAGCTCCTCTGACTGCTCCTGCTCCTCCTCTCCTGTCAGATGAATAGAAAAACTGCCCATCTCGTGAAACCTAAACTGTGGTCCACTGTGCCCCTCTCCCTCCTCCTCCAGTTCAGCCCCCACAGTGCCCTGACCAACCATCGTTTCCAACATGTGTTGTAGTAGGTGAAGCAGTGGAATGACGTTGTTCATCCCGTAATACTGGCGACTGACTAATAATGTGGCTTCCTCAAAGGGCCTGAGCAAATGGCAGGTGTCACGTATGAGCTGCCACTGGTTGACATTGAAGTTACACAGAGGAGTACCCCTATCCAATTGGATCATCAATAAATCGGTGATGGCTTTTCTCTGTTCGTATAGTCGGTCCAACATATGGAGGGTGGAATTCCAACGTGTGGAAACGTTGCAAATCAGACTATGTTGGGGGGATGTCATTCTGTTGCTGCAGCTCAAGGAGGGTGTGCTTTGCGGTGTATGAGTGGCTGAAGTGCATGCAAAGTTTCCTTCTCATTATTAGGATGTCTTGCAGATGGGGGGAACACTTCAGCAACTGCTTGACAACCAGATTGAACATGTGTGCCATGCAGGGTGGATGTCTTATGCTTCCTTGTCGCAGTGAAGGCAAGATATTCTTTCCGTCGTCGGTCACCATGGTTCCCATATCCAGTTTTCGTGGAGTAAGCCATGATTCGATTTCTTGATGAATGACTTTTAGCAGTTCCTGCCCTGCGTGACTCCGTTCGCCAAGGCTAACCATGTGAAGAACAGTGTGACACCGCCGTGCCCTGCACACATAGTCCACCACTTGAAAAGGGAGGGACTGCAGCACCAGCAACTTGGACAGGAGCACATTCAAATTCTGTGCCATTGGATGAGTGGGCGCATACTGTTGTCTCTTGGACATGGCTTTGCCGATGGATTGCTGGCAAAATGACTGAACTGAAGTAGGAGTAGCAGGAGCATCTGGAGCGACATAAGATGGGAATGACACACAGCTCCCTTCGGCTGAGGTGGTGGAGCCTTGGCTGGCTGGCTGAAACAGGGAGCAGCGTGCCACTGGGTGATACAGCAGGCTTGACCACCGCATCGGAGCCATGGTTCTCCCAGGCCGCTTTATGGTGACGCTGCATATGTTGACGCAGGGCCATGTTGCCACTATTGGGACACTAGCTACGCTTCACCTTCTGCTGACATATCTTGTATGTGGCCAGGTTAACCTCCTCCGGATGCTTGAGGAAAGACTGCCACACCGCTGATTAGCTGATTTTCCCAACAACTGTCCGCACTGATTGACTGCTACTGCTGCCGACTCTAGGAAGCCCTGTTTCACTACCTCCTGGGAAGGTGGGCTGCCGTGAAGCAGGTGTTCTCCCCCGGGGACGTTTGGCTCCAGACTTTCCACTTCTGCCACCATGCTTACTGCCAACCATGCTACCACCTTGCTGGCTCAGCTGCTGCCTCACAGGCAACCTGCAACCCTCTTCTCCTGATGAAGATGAAGTCCCTTCTGCACCTGGCTCCCAAGTGCGATCAGCTTCATCATTATCATCGAGTTGTGTCTGCACGTCACTGATGTCCTCCTCAGGTTCCTCAACAGTGTCTGCTTCAGGAGCCTTAATGCTCGCAATACCACCTCCAACACCACTCTCCTCATCACTACTTGCCCGTCTAGCATAGGAAGCGGCGGATATCTCCTCCACTTCTTGGCTGGGTGGTAGCTGCTGATTGTCTTCGAGATCGTCCTCACTAAATAGTGGTGCTAAACCCACAGCATAAAATACTTCTGTGGGGAGGGAACACCATAGGACAGGGGCAATGGGCAGACAGGGGCTACTCCCGGGCCATGCCAACTTAGGGTTGTGTCTGAGGAACCCGACTGTTGACTGGGGGTGTCAGATGTCACTTGGGATGAAGTGGATGACCGTGTTAACCAATCGATGATGGCAGATGGGTTGCTGGTCGAGACACGACCGCTAGCTGATACCGGGAGCTCAGGTCTCTCACTGCGACTCCTGCTGCCACTCGCCCCTAGTCTGCTGCAACCTCTGCCTGATTAATTTAGGCCTCTGCCACTCCTCTGTGCACGTCCTGGCACTTCTCTGCCTGACATACTTAGTGCGCATATGAGAGGAGTACAATATGCTACAGTACACTTAGAAAAGTATTTGTGTACAACACCAGTCGGTGAGTACTTTTGCCTGGCCTTTCACAGTATCTAGGCCCTTGAGACTTTAACAGGTACAAAATAGTACACCACTGAGATGTACGTATGTGGTATGCACTTCTGAGGGGAGAAAAATGTGCTACAGTACGCTTAAAAAAGTATTAGTGTACAACACCAGCTGGTGAGTACTGTTAAGGACCACGCTCCGGCCGCACACGCCAGACGCAAGCGCTTTGTCCCTGCTGTCGGCGGGGCTGGGGTTCTCATTGCAGCACGCACCCGCATGTGACTCCCAGCCCGTCACTTACCAGGCTTCTCTGACTCCTCCGCTGCCTCTGTCTCTCAGCTCCGGTGCACGCATCCCTCTCTCCTGGGGCGTGTGCGCGTCGGAGGTCTGAAATTTAAAGGGCTAGTGCGCCCATAATTAGTGTTTGCACCGAACACCACATTATAAGTCCCTGCACCTCCCACACTTCCTTGCCGGATCTTCACTGCCCCTAGCCTGAGATTAAGTTACCTTTATAGCCTGTTAGCTTTATCCGTGTATCCAGACCTTCCGCTATGTTATTAGACTCCGCACCTTTGCCACCTGCCTTGACCTTCTGCTACATTTGACTACTCTCCTGCCTTACCCTTTGGTACCTCGCCTTGCCCAGCTACCTGTGTGGTCGAACCGTGTCAGGCGGTAGCGACCTGGGTGTTGCCTGCTACAGCGAGCCCATCTTGCCTTGCGGAGGGCTCTGGTGAAGACCAGCAGCACCTTAGGCTCCGCTCCCTGATACGGTTCGATTTATCAGCCACACAGGTTAGAGGATCCACATCCCGCTCTGTTAGAGCAAGATCTGGCCATGGATCCCACTGAGGTTCCTTTGCCTGATAGTTCAGATCTCGCTTCCATCATGGCGCTCCAGTCACAGCAGTTGGCCAAGCAGGCACAGCAGTTGAGCCAGGTATTCACCATGATGCAACAGTTGCTAACTGCACAGTAACAACCTCCACAACCACAGCCCCCTCCTGCTCCAGTGCTGCCTCCCGCTCCTGCAGTCGTCTCTGGATCAAGACTCTGTCTGTCACTTCCCGAGAAATATGAGGGGGATCCCAAGTCCTATCGTGGTTTCATTACTCAGTGCTCCATGCACATTGAACTCATGGCGGATCAGTTCCCTATGGAAGGGCTTCATCCTCAGTCTATTCACTGGAAGGGCTTTACCTGGGCAACTCCGCTTTGGGATCGCAGTGATGCCCTCACAACCAATCTTCAGGTGTTTCTGATGGGATTTTGGGGTGTTTCCGAAGAACCTGCTCGAGCTTCCTTCCATTTCGGAATCTTACTCAGGGCAACTCCTCTGTGGGCGAGTATGCCATTCGGTTTTTTACCCTGTCATCGGAGTTCGCATGGAATGATGAAGCTCTTTGCGCCACCTTTGAGAGAGGTTTATCAAGTCAAATCAAGGATGTCCTCGCTGCCCGGGAATTACCATCTAATCTGAATGAGCTTATACAGTTGGCATCCCAGATTGATATACATTTCTCAGAGTGATGTGAGGAACTGCGCAAAGAAAGGGCGTCTGCATAATCTTGGCGATTTCCTCGTCTGGCACCAGTCTTCCAGCAGCCACTGAAACCTTCTACGTTGCCTCCAGCAGTGACCCCGCCTGACCCCGCAGGAAAGAACTCGCCAACGAACTGAAAACCTATGTCTTTACTGTGCCAGTGCAGATCACTTCCTCAAATATTGTCCTCTGCGTCCTCAGTCACAGGGAAACGCCCACACCTAGGGTTTGTGGGAGAGGCCTCCATATGTATGAATATCACCTCTCCACGCTTAAAAATGAGGGTCCAGCTTTTCCTACCCTTCAAAGAAATCATCTCCCATCTTGCCTTTTTGGACTCTGGCTCTGCAGGAAATTTTATTGATGCTTCCCTAGTACATAGGCATTGTCTGCCGGTGTCCCGCCTGTTAAAGCCCCTGTACATCTTTATTATCAATGATGAAAGACTGGACTGTACTGTGCTATATAGCACAGAACCATTATCTATGCAGGTCGGAGTCCCGCATAGGGAGAATTTGTCCTTCTATGTTCTCCCACATTGTACTTCTCCTCTCTTGCTTGGCCTACCGTGGTTGCAACTCCAAAACTGAAAAAGTTCTTTGCTGGGGCCCGCATTGCAACAACCACTGTATCCACATACGTATCTCAAAATTGGGACCATCATCTCATCCTATGCCCGGTTTGCCTTCCTTTCTTCAGGACTATGCTGATGTCTTCAGTGAAAGGCAAGCCGAAGTGTTTGCACTGCATCGTCCTTACGATTATCCATTGACTACCGAGGTCTGAACAAAATTACAGTAAAGAACTGTTACCCACTTCCTTTAATCTCAGAGTTATTTGATCGTCTGCGAGGTGCCAAGATTTTCTCTAAACTAGACCTTCGTGGGGCCTATAATCCGATTCGTATACGTGAAGGGGATGAATGGAAGACTGCATTTAATACTCATGACGGACATTTTGAATATCTAGTGATGCCATTCAGACTCTGCAATGCTCCAGCAGTCTTCCAGGAGTCCGTCTATGATATTTTCCGTGACCTCCTGTACTCCTGTGTTGTTGTTTATTTGGATGACATACTCATTTACTCGCCCAATGTCCAGTCTCATCGCTATCACCTCCGCCAAGTGTTACAGCGTCTCCCTGAAAATCATCTCTACGCTAAACTGGAGAAATGTACTTTTGAAAAGACCTGCCTCCCTTTTCTCGGCTATATTGTTACCAGTCAAGGTCTTCAAATGGATACCAACAAGTTATCCGCAGTTCCAGACTAGCCACAACCTACTGGTCTGAAAGTGTTTCAGAGCTTCCTCGGCTTTGCCAATTATTATCGGCAATTCATTCCTCACTACTCCACTCTGATAGCTCCCATCATTGCTCTCACCAAGAAGACTGCTAATCCAAAAGTCTGGACTCCTGAGGCTGAAGAAGCGTTCAAACAGCTAAAGTCTGCCTTCGCATCGGCTCCTGTTTGATCTAGACCCGCTTCTAGGAAACCACTTATCTTGGAAGTGGATTCTTCTTCAGTTGGAGCAGGTGCAGTGTTAACGTAAAAGTCTACTAACGGGAAAACTTTAACATGCAGATTTTTCTCTAAAACCTTCTCCCCTGGGGAAAAAACTATACCATCGGAGTTCGCGAGGTCATTGCCATTAACTTGGGGTTAGAAGAATGACAGCACCTCTTGGAAGGCTCTGTACATCCTGTTACTATTTATTCAGACCACAGAAACTTGCTCTATCTTCAGACAGCCCATCGTCTCAACCCATGGCAGGCCCGATGGACTCTATTTTTCTCCAGGTTCGACTTCTACATCCACTTCCGTCCTGCGGTAATGACCATGAATCTCCTCTGCAGCATATTATTTCTCCTGAACGTCTCATCTCTGCAGCACCTGCAAGTCTTCAGCATCTGCCTCCCGAAAAGACTTGGATATCTCCTCGTATGAAGCTCCGAGTCTTCAAATGGGGGCATTCCTCTCTTCTGGCCGGCCATTCCGGCATTCCTAAATCCCTACAGCTCATCTCCAGACAATACTGGTGGCTTACCTTAAAATGGGATGTTATTGATTTTGTCCGGTCCTGATCAGTATGTGCTCGGAAAAAGACCCCGCAATCCAAAACAGCAGGTCTTCTTCAGCCCTTGCCGGTTTCAGAGCTTCCCTGGACCAATATTGCCATGGACTTCATTACTGACCTTCTATCTTCCCATGGCAATACAGTCATCTGAATGGTAGTGGATCAATTTTCTAAAATGGCAAATTTTTTACCGTTACCCGGACTTCCTTCAGCACCACAGCTTGCTAAGCTTTTTCTTCAGCATATCTTTCGTTTACACGGACTCCCTTCCCATATAGTATCTGACTGTGGAGTTCAATTAGTCTCTAAGTTCTGGCGGGCCCTCTGCTCACGCCTTCAAGTTAAGCTGGATTTTTTCTCGGCTTACCACCCTCAATCTAATGGACAGGTTGAGAGGGTGAATCATATCTTAGGAGACTATCTATGCCATTTCATTTCTGCACCTCAAGACGACTGGGTTGACCGGCTTCCCTGGGCAGAGATTTCCTACAATCATAAAGATTCCAATTCCACTGGTATCTCACCCTTCTATGTGATCTATGGACTAAACCCTCGTCCTCCTCACCCCTTATCTTTTTCCTCTGGAGTTCCTGCTGTTGATAAACAAGTGCACAATTTTTCTTCCATCTGGCAGAAGACACGTCGCTCTCTTGTACATGCTACTTCATGCAAGAAATTCCAAGCGGACAAGAAAAGATGTCCTCCTCCTAAATTTTCTCCTGGTGACAAGGTCTGGTTATCAACTAAATATATCCGTTTCAAGATACCCAGTTAAAAACTAGGTCCTTGGTATTTGGGTATAGCCTATATCGTCAAGAAGAGACTTAATCATGTGGCCTATTCCCTCCATCTGCCCTCCTCCCTACGGATCCCGAATTCCTTTCATTTTTCCCTCTTGAAACCAGTCATCTACAACCGTTTTTCTCAAAAAGACACCTCAACTTCTCCTATCTCTGGCACCTCAGATGTTTTTGTTGTTAAGGAGATCTTGGACTCCAAATTTGTCGGAGGAAAGCGCTCTTTTCTTGTGGACTGGGAAGGATTTGGTCCAGAGGAGAGGTCTTGGGAGCCGCAGGACAACATTCTGGACCAGGACCTTCTCAGGAAATTCCTGAACCGCAAAAGGAGGGGGAGACCAAAAGGTACTGTTTAGGACCTTGCTTCAGCCACACACACCGGCCGCGAGCGCTTTGTCCCTGCCATCGGCGGGACTGGGATTCGCATTGCGGGTCGCGCCTGCATGCGAGTCCCAGCCTGTCACGTACCAGGCTTCTCTGACTCATTCGCTGCCTCTGTCTCTACGCTCCGATGCGCGCGTCCCTGTATCCTGGGGCGCGCACGCACGCACAGGAACTCTGAAATTTAAGGGGGCAGTGCGCCCATAATTAATGTTTGCACCGACATCACCAGTCCCTGCACCTCCCACACTTCCCTGCCGGATCTTCAGTGCCCTTAGCCTTAGATTAAGTGACCCTTATAGCCTGTTAGCCTTACCCATGCATCCAGACCTTCGGCTACGTTATTAGACTTTGCACCTTTGCCACCTGCCTTGACCTTCTGCTACGTTTTACTACGCTCCTGCCATACCGTTCGGTACCTCACCTTGCCCAGCTACCTGTGTGGTCGAGCCATTTGAGGCTGTAGCGACCTGGGTGTTGTCTGCCGCAGCAAGCCCATCCTGCCTTGCGGCAGGCTCTGGTGAAGACCAGCGGCACCTTAGACTCCACTTCCCGATACGGTCCGAGTCATCAGCCACACAAGTTAGAGGATCCACATCCAGCTCCGTTACAAGTACTTTTGCCTGGCCTTTCACAGTACCTAGGCCCTTGAGACTTTAACAGGTACAAAATAGTACACCACTTAGATGTACGTATGTGGTATGCACTTATGAGGGGAGAAAATGTGCTACAGTACGCTTAAAAAATTATTTGTGTACAACACCAACCGTTGAGTACTTTTCCCTGGCCTTTCACAGTATCTAAGCCCTTGAGACTTTAAAAGGAACAAGATAGTACACCACTTAGATGTACGTATGTGGTATGTACTTAAGAGGGGAGAAAAATGCACTACAGTACGCTTAAAAAAGTATTTGTGCACCAGCAGTACACACCAGTGCTTTAGCTGTGGTTTTCAATCAGGGTGCCTACAGCTGTTGCATTAGTTGCAGATTGATCTCTCTCCCACCAAACGATCGCTCCACCCATTGAAGCAGACAGGCTCCCTGTCATCTAGTGAGTCAGGTCTTGACAACATTGCAACCTGGGAAAAATCTGAGACAACAGTAATTTTGTTTGCTGTTACAAATAAATATTGGGTTGAAAATCACAGAAGAATTGTGAGAAAATCATCACACACAGGTACAGACACTATATTATGAACTACACTTACTTTACAGCCCCTGTAGTATAGTCAAATAAAAAAAAAATCCTGGAATACCCCTTTAGGGTCTATTCACACGTACAGTGTTCTGCGCAGATTTGATGCGCAGGATTTCAAGTTGTGTTCAGTTTACATTGAAATCTGCAGTTAAAAATCCTGCACTTCAAATCTGCGGATCAAATCTGCTCAGAATACTGTACATGTGAATAGACCCACATGCAGTGGTCTCAGACTGTGGCCCTCCAGATGTTGCAAAACTTCCACTCCCAGTATGCTGGGGGTGGAAGTTTTGCAACATCTGGAGGGCCACAGTATGTGGTACAGGACACTTGAGTGCTTATGGAGCTAATTTGAGGAGGGCCGTAAACCAATGGAGCATTAAAGGGGTACTCCCTCCCTATACATCTTATCCCCTATCCAAAGGATAGAGAATAAGGTGTCTAACCCTGGGATTCCCCCGTGATCAAACATCTTATGCCCTATCCTTTGGATTGGGGATAAGATGTCTAGGGGCAGAGTACTCCTTTAATGACAGACAATATTGTCTCAACACAGTGTTGTCTTCACAACAAGTTCTAAAATGTGGCACCATTAAATCACAATTTCCAGTAAAACTTTTTCAAACTAACTTTTTTGTCTATTGAACAGGAGGGAGGGACTCCCCTACATCCAACCCTATTCTTGGAGGGGTTTTTTTTAACAAAAATTTCCAACAACTCTCATTAAGTAGACTGTACGACAGAACTGGATCATCCAGGCCACATCTCAGTCCTTAGGGCAGCTGGACCTAAATTCCTCCTCTGGTTGGTGTCTTACATGGCCCCTCCCAGCTATGGCTTGCCTAAGCATTGAGGCCTATCACACCTCAAGCTCTCTTAGCTCCCCTTTAGGCTGCCATGTCTCTAGGCCCCCAATTTTTTTCACAACTGGCTCCTGCCTCAGGCTAAGGGCACACTCAGTCCAAACCGCTTCAGCAAAAGCTAGCACAGAGCACTGCAAGCGCCTCTTCCCATAGCTAGACTACTCTAAAGTTACAATTTTTTTTCTCAATAATGTTTTCTTCAGGCCTTGCTAGGCAATGTTACAATGGTACCTCTTGCTTTTGGGTCCTCCCTAGTTGACCCATTATGTAGCCCCTCTACAGACTGCTTGTCACTTACCTTTAGCCCTCCACCTCTCTTGCGATCAAAAAGTCCAGCCCACAGTTGCTCCCCAATGAAAAGCCACTCTGGCCTCTCCAGGACCAACAGTTTTACAAGTTAATTGGAGGTCTTCTAGGCACCACACCATCCACACTAAGCTCCAATCCCCTTCTGTTTATGTCCTGCTTGTACGCGCCGCCAGTGCTCAATTAATTCTCTAGGAGGCCACCAAACATTGCTGATCACATGGCTTAATGGCAAAAGCCAGTGATTTCGCGGAAATGGGTGTGGCTTAAAGTGTGTACCAGAATTCCTAAATTGGTTAAAAAAAAATTATCACAAAGTTAGAATACACTGTACTAAGGACAGCCAAAATTTATCACAGCATGAGCTACTGTGATGGTTTGGCACATCTTCAGATGGCCTAGTCTAAGTTTACACTTTCTAAGTATTTGACAGGATTAGATCATTCCCCTAATATGTTTTATTGCTTGCTTAACGCTCTTAAGTAAAAAAAATATGGAGCTGAAGAGATTAAAATATACCAGCTTCAAGAGCTGTCTAAAAATATAATTTTGTATTCAAAAGCATGAGATAATTCCTTGAGTGAAAATTATAAGAATCTTAAGAATTTAAGTAGCAAAAATATCTTTGATCATAGAATTAGCTTATAAGTTTTTTACTTTAAATATTTATTTGTGATCAAGTAAAGAGTACATTCATGTAAAAAAAATATGACAGGCATCTTTTAAGATAAAATCAAAGAACAATCTCACTGGACTGTGAGAAGGTGGTACCAGGCTTCTGCTAGTATGAGGCATACCCAGTGCCTCCACTGTTACTGACCAAGCACTAAAAACTGAAACCCATATTACCAATAATATCACAACACCACAACCACACATCACCACTGCATATTGACTATTACCACCAATCTGCTACTGCATAAATCCACTATGCATAGACCAATATTTCCCCCATACAGTGACCATATAGTAGTATATACAAGCTCTACGCAGGTTCTTCAGACCATTTACTGTATGACATTACAGATTTATCTGGTGACTCACAAGTAACGTCTTTTCTAAGTAACCCGGCCCAGGGCATGACTCATGTCCACAGAATCTGCCAAAAAACACTCTTCACATTTCTCTATAAACTTCCCCTGTGAATTGCCCCACACATTAATAATGCCCACTTTTTGCCCCTATATAGTTCCTCTTTTGCTCCTATATTGTATCAAGCCCCTTCTGTGCACCCATATAGTAATTAAACCTAACTCTGAGTCACAATATAGTAGTTATGTCCCCTTTTTGCCCACATATAGCAGTTAGGTTCGCTCTGAACCCCCATAAAGAATTCAGGCCAAACTTAGTGCCCACATATAATAGTTTGGCTGACCTATGTGCCCCCACATTGGGCCTCATATAGTAGTTAGGCCCACTTCTGCCTCCTCATGTAGTATTAGGCCACCACAATGTACCTCATATAGTAGTAAAACCAACCTATGGCATCCATGTGATATCAGGCCCAACATTGTGTCTCCCCTAGAGCTCCTCTTTGTCAAATGTTAATTGCTCATTAAAGGGGTACTCTGGTGGAAAACAATATTTTTTAATCAACTGGTGACAGAAAGTTAAGAAGAAGATGCCCCTCTGTTCCACCATGAATGCTGCAAGAAATAGTATGATTTAAGGGTGAAGATCTATTTTGGTTACCTCTGCGCTTAATGGTACCCCTGGGTCTAAGAGCACTAGAGTTAAATTGGCCCCTTTCTTGGTAGCCTGTAGACCTGTATCTGGTAATTCAGTGTCTGAAGTCAAATTTCTGTTTCTATGTCCCTCTGGCCTTGATTTTCAAAAAGAACAGTGTAATGAGCCCTCCTGACCAGTCTGGGTATTTTGCTCCCTTGTCAGGTTACAGTCTTTGATCTACCAGCAGCTAGTGGGTTGTATTTCTAGGCCTCCAGCCTTTGTCACTTGGCTGCTGATTTTTATTGACTTGCAGTGTTACCTTGCACTTTTGTCTGTGGCTGTGTGGCTGTACCAGTGTTTTGACTGTCCAGTTTTCTGTGTATACTATGGTTGGTGTTTTCGTGTCTGTGTATCTGTTTTGTGAACTTGTATCTTGTTTAGTGTTCATTCCTGTTTTTTTTTTTTTTTTTGTGTATTCCTCCAGGTTAGGCCCTGATCCACATAGTGTTGTTCCCCTAACTGTGTCCCTCCATGTTGGAGTTTGGTTTTGCAGTTTCTTTGGTTTCTCCTATTGGTTAAGACTGTTCTTGAGCTTTGCTATTTAACTAACATAGGAGTCAGTTTGGTTCTTGTTTCTTGTGTGAATTGTTTCTGTGTATCCTAATCGTGGTCTGTGTTCAGACCTGTGCTTTTACTTTGTGCATTTACGTATCTGTTCTAGTAATACAGTATTTGCCTATTTTGTTCTTTATAGTGTCTGACTTCAGTTTGCCTGTTCATTATCTGCACTCCTGGTTACTCCTGCCATTATATTTTTCCTAGTATCCTGTCTTGTCCTGTTCATAATATTCTATATGCCGTTTATCTTTCTCTGGTTTCTAGGCTGTTTTCTGTACGCTATATACCTGCTGCCATGTTTTCTTGATATCTGTTTACTACTTTGCATTCTTGCCTTTATTCAGTATTCTGGGTTCCTGACTTGTGTCACCGACTTTGTAGAGTTTTTGTTTGTTGTTTTGACCATGACGCCCCTGCACTTTAGTTAGCATATGGACTGTCTCCAAGTTGAAGAGCCAACCGTTAGGGTGGCTATGCAATAGGAAAGGAAAGAGGTTCAGGGTCAGCTTAGGGCTTACTCTTCCCTGTTCCCTGTCCTATGTGACGCTAATCGTGACAAACAGAATGAAAAAGTCTCACAAAAGTCTTGAACATTCCATATAAACTTATCATGCTTCAGCTCCTTTTTTTTAGAAATGAAATCTCTCCACTGTTTTTAGAGTTGAGTCTCTTTAGGTTCAAATTATAGATCCAACTTCTTACAAAAGAATATTAAGGAAGTTTAGTGAAACTGAAATGATATCTTTCGCCTTAGGGCCTGGTGACAAATCCAGCCGTATCAGAAAACATGAAACAATTAAAGGGGTACTCCGGCACTAAGACATCCAAAGGATAGGGGATAAGATGCCTGATCACAGGGGTTGCACTGAGGGGGTGGAGTGTGTCGTCACATGGGGCGGGGCCGTGATGTCACAATGCTCCGGCCCCCATGATCGCCAGTAATCAGACCCGGAGCGAACGTGCTCCGGGGACTGATTCTAACGGGGTGCTGCGTGCAAGATCATGGGAGTCTCCAGTGGCGGGACCCCCGCAATCAGGCATCTTATTCCCTATCCTTTGGATAGGGGATAAGATGTCTTAGCGCCGGAGTACTCCTTTAACAGAGATATACATAAAATAAGGATACATGTCTGCCAAAATGAAATAACTCACAGATTAGAACTAAATTAAGGTAATATACTAAGCTGTATAAAGCTGGATAAAGTGTATTCCTAAAGAAAATTTTATTTAGACATTATTTTGTCCCACAAAATAAAAACTTTTATCTGTTGATCTCTGGATGTATTACTGATATTACCACATTATTGGCCATATTTGCTAAGCAACTACTCGTCTATAATACCACAGTGATTGCAGATAAACTGACCACCTAGTCCTAATGTTTATAGCAATATCAATTATACATTAGACTATTGTAAAAGGAAGGCATCCATAATTGTCAAATATCTTTTACCGCATGTACAGTAGCCATAAGATGATTAGATCATTGTATGGTATGTAATGGACAATCTCATATAGCTGACATCACAGATCCTGTAAAACTTGTAATCATCTTGAGAGACATAAAAGTAATTTATCTTGAGGCTAAAATACAATTATAGCAATGCCCTCTACTGCCCTTCATGATTGAAAAAAGATTAGGAAATTTAGGAAAGCATGTCAACATTATATGTAACTTGACATTTATTAACCATGAAGATACAATACACTTACAAAATGTTGGTCAGTGTGTATTTTGTATTGTAAATACCCACATACATACAGTCTGTGTTAGCATTATCATTTAACTAATTTAAAAGAAACAGAAGATAAAGACATATAATAATTAATTAAAAACTTGAATAAACATTTTGAAAAACAAAATATATGTTGCTGGAGCAATGGAAATTGGTCCCCTGCTTGTCTTGCTGCAGCTCCTGTTTGGCTCCTTCCGCTACTGTCGCCATTGACAGCAACATCTAGGGGATTAAAGGACTAGCATCAGAGCTTCAGTTGTATGCAAAAGTCTAGGCACCCCTGAAAATTTCCATGATTTTCATTTATAAATACTTGGGTGTTTGGATCAGCAATTCAGTTTTGAGCTATCAAATATCTGAAAGACACAGCAACATTTCAGTAGTGATAGGAGGTTTATTGGATGAATAGAAAATGTGCAATATGCATCAAAGCGAAAGTAGTAGACAGGTGCATAAATGTGGGCCCCCTTGTAATTTTGCTGATTACCTGTAACTACCTAGCACTGATTAATTTGAACACACAATTGGTTTGGTGAGCTTATTTAGCCTTAAATGTCATAGACATTATATATATATATATATATATATATATATATATATATATATGTCTGCTATAACCAGCGGGTCCCTGGCTGCTGATAGTAGCCGGGACCTGCCGTGCATGAAGCGAGCACATCTCCGGTGCTCGCTTCATGTACAGGACGTAAATGTACGTCCTGGTGCGTTCAGTACCTGGACACAAGGATGTACATTTACGTCCTATGTCGTTAATCTCAGACTTATGTAGTAAAGTGCCCACTGACTATTGGACAAATGTAAAGTTAACAGTGTTTTGTTTTGTTTTTTAATTGAGGAAAAGGCTCTACTGTTTCTAAGTTACAGAGTTCTGTGTAACCTATGGACAATAAAATCATAAAAAGCTCTGCTTAAAACCACGTAATTGCCTAAGTGTGTACTGTAAATGTATGTGATACAGAGAACATATATGAGATACAGACAGCTATGCCTGTTAACCTAAAGTGTTAGAATAGATGAAGAATAATTTAACCCCTAACATAAGTGTTGATGCTAATAGTTTGTTGGATGATAGAGGTAAATATTAGGAAATATTTTCCGCATTTGTACTGTAGTTCAGCAGCTATGTGTTGCCATGCTAGCACAATCATCCTCAACACATGCTGTTCTCCTTATGAAGGTTTGCTGGCAGCTAGCCCAGTTCTATTATGAGTAGCTGTACTGAGAGTGCTCCAGGTAACCCTTACGCATCATCAATATAAAGCCAAGCACTGAAGGATTGTTCTTCTTGTATAGGCATCTGTCTTGCAGCAGTGAAATTTATTATGTTGCTTGGCCTACAGGCATAGGTGTTCACTTTATACCCACAGGAATTTCACAGCTCACAAAAAAAAAATATTTTCTAAATGATCCCAAAAATATTAACAGGCAGAACCTTAAAATGTAACTTCAGTATTGGGAAAGTTTCCTATAGAAAATTTGTTTGGATTTGTATGGTGATGGTTGGAATAACATCTATACAGTGACCCCTCGACTTACGATGGCCCCGACATTTGATAATTTCAACATGCGATGGCCTCTCAGAGGCCATTGCATGTTGAAGGCAACATCAACATACGATGCTTTTGTATGTTGGGGCCATCGCATAAACGGCTATCCGGCTGCGCAGACTGCTTCAGCTGCCACCAGATAGCCGTTTACGGTGCCCAGGGTGGTCCGCTGACGATCACTTACCTGTCCTCGGGGCTCCGGCGCGTCCTCTTCGGGATCCTCTGCATCGTCGGCGCTCTCCATCGTCGTCATCACGTCGCTGCGCACGCCGTTCCGTCATCCAATAGGAGCGGCGTGCATAGCGACGTGACAGAGAGCGCGGATGCCGGTGAAGCAGAGGTCTTGCCGGAGCGTTGGGGACACCCCGGGGATGCGGCGACAGCGGTGGAAGGCGACATCTAGGGCAGCGGTGACGGTCCGGAGCAGCGGGGACAGGTGAGTACAACAGTGGTCTACAACCTGCGGACCTCCAGATGTTGCAAAACTACAACTCCCAGCATGCCCGGACAGCCAACGGCTGTCCGGGCATGCTGGGTGTTGTAGTTTTGCAACATCTGGAGGTCCGCAGGTTGTAGACCACTGTCCTATACTTTACATTGCACGGATCCCTCAACATGCGATGGTTTCAACAAACGATGGTCCGTTTGGAACGGATTACCATCGTATGTTCAGGGACCACTGTACTGTATATCTCTTCAGACATTAATTTGCTACGGAATTTCAACGGCAGACGTTCTGCCATGGAAACTCTGGATCCCAGACTCAGCTGAAAGAATGAACATGTTCAGTCTTTCAGCAGAATCTGCCCATAAATGCATTGCTGTCTTAGGAGATGGCACATTCCTGAGCGATCCTAGCACCGACACCTGCCGCTCAAGGAGCTTTCAGGCAGAAATTCTGGAGTGCGACTCAGCCTTACATTTGATGCCACATGGGTAGAAATGGGTTTTATTGTACATTGTGCATGGCAAATTCAATGAGGGACATTTATAAATGTTTGCTTATGTATTCTTTTTTTTAGTAATTTTTTCCTTACTTTTTTTTTGCTTATATGTGACTTATTTATCAACTGGATTCAGCCTGTTGATAATTTTTTTTTCACGTAAGCAATATTTCCTTTTTTCATTTGGTAGTAGCTTTTTCTGCTCCATGTTTGAGCTGGAGTAAATTTAGTCTATTTTTAACCCTGTTGCGACTTTTTTTTTTTTTGCGCAGTTGCGACTGTCGCAGTTAATAAATACCTGACTACCCGTAGTCCATTTTAAAATTATTACTACGTACCGTATTATCGGGGTATACCACGCACCGGCCTATAACACGCACCCTCATTTTACCAAGGATATTTGGGTAAAAAAAAGTTTTTTACCCAAATATCCATGGTAAAATTAGGGTGCGTGTGTGCGCATGTATACCCCGATACACCCCCAGGAAAGGCAGGGGGAGAGAGGCCGTCGCTGCCCGCTTCTCTCCCCCTGCCTTTCCTGGGGGTCTAGAGCCCTGCTGCCGGCCCTTCTAACCCCCTGGCTATCGGCGCCGCTGCCCGTTCTGTCCCCCTGACTATCGGTGCCGGCGCTGATAGCCAGGGGGAGAGAAGCGGCGCCGACAGCCAGGGGGAGAGAAGGGGCAGCGGCACACATTGCCGACGCCGCTGCCCCGTTGCCTCCCCCCATCCCCGGTGGCATAATTACCTGGGTCGGGTCCGCGCTGCTGCAGGCCTCCGGCACGCGTCCCCTGCGTCGTTGCTATGCACGGCGCGGCGCACTGACGTCATGCGCCGCGCCGTGCAGCGCATAGCAACGATGCCGGGGACGCACGCCGGAGGCCTGCAGCAGCGCGGACCCGACCCAGGTAATCATGCCACCGGGGATGGGGGGAGGCAACGGGGCAGCGGCGCCAGCAATGGGTGCCGCTATCCCTTCTCTCCCCCCTGGTTGTCGGAGCCGCTTCTCTCCCCCTGGCTATCGGCGCATCAGGGGGACAGAACGGGCAGCGGCGCCGATAGCCAGGGGGGAGAGAAGGGCCGGCAGCAGAGCTTTAGACCCCCAGGAAAGGCAGGGGGAGAGAAGCGGGCAGCGACGGCCTCTCTGCCCCTGCCTTTCCTGGGGGTGTATCGGCGTATAACACGCACATAGACTTTAGGCTAAAAATTTTAGCCTAAAAAGTGCGTGTTATATGCCGATAAATACGGTAGTTAATTTTTGGAAAACTTGCTTTTCTCGCTTTTCAGTCAAAATGTTGCACGAAAAATCACGTATTCACAGTTGCGACAATTTTGCGACAATTATAGTAAAGAAAACCTGACTAAACCCGTTGATAAATGTCCATAAATATGCATACAACAGTCTGCTCTTTCCCATGTGGCTTAAACTATATCACAGCAATCCATGTCTAATGTTCTACTTTTCTGGACTGAAACATATTTATGTAGATTTCCTAAGCAATAAAATCATCCTCTGAGTGCATACCTTGAGTGGTGTGCACAATTTTCTATGCCAAAGTGGAAGGTAAACTCCTACTTTAACTCCTGGAAAAAACAACAGCGTGCCTCAAATTTTCTTTTGAAGTCTATATTGGAGCGAAGCTTCTTGGTTGCTAGTTGCAATGCAAATAAGTCACATTTGATCATTCAGAACAATTTAAGGAGACAAACGTCCATCTATTCAAGTCCTATGTTCCCTGTTTTCAGAAATGTGATGGCGCCACAGGCATGCTTATCCTCCATTATATAGTGTATGAAATATGCTTCAGAGCGAGCGCACATGGTTGTTTACTTATCCCTATAGAGGAGGGTGACCAGGCATACATTTTACCTTACAAACAATACACAGCCCTACATGTCTTCTGTTACATAGAGTGGAATATGACTCCGAACAATGCACAGAGAAAAGAAAGAAGACATTGTCCACCACTAGCATCCTCAATAAAAATACTTGGTATATAGGTCAACAATTCAGAGCATTGCTGTATGGTTGATAAATATAGTGTACATTTTACAATGGAACTCATGTTTTCTTGACTAAGATCCACAAGTTATACAAATATGAGCAATAGAACAAAGACAACACACATTTCCTTAAATTAGACTTCACCAAAATAGACTCACAAAAGGACCAATTTAGAAAGTAATTGTTGCCTTGAATCATAAAGAGCATTCAAGCAAGTCCTCTATAAAGCCTATACCAATTACAAAATACTGTATAATACTCACACCATTATTACTGATGCTATCTGGAATATATGCACTAGAAGTGTCATGTTATCATCTCAATATAGAAAATGGATTGTAATTTGTTTCATTCAATGAACCATCACAATTGCTGTGACTTAACCACTAAGGGGGACATTTATCAAAGCATGTAGTAGTTTTTTTTTCTTCTTAAAATTGTCGCAAAAAAGTCGCATTCTATTTTTTTGTGAGACTTTTAGATTGTGCAGTGTCCTAAGCAAAAAAAAAAAAGAAACTTGCTTACAAAAGCAAAAAGTTATTTTTGACTTGCAGTGGTCAGAGATTTAGCAAGTGTGAAAGTCACAAAAATGTCGCATCACATGAAAAAGCCTACTAAATTTACTCCAGCTCAGACATGGAGCAGAAAAAGCCACTACCAAAGCAAAAAAAAATAAAAAAATTGCTTACGTGAAAGAAATTTATTAACAGGCTGAAACCAGTTGATAAATAAGTCGCACATTAGCAAAAAAAATTGTAAGAGAAAAAAAAAAAAAAAAGGTATACATAAACAAACGTGGATAAATGTCCCCCATAGTCATTGGAAGAAAAGATTGGTAAACATTAGCTGTAGGAACGGGCGGGCGTGGCGAGGCTTTATCAAGGTATAATGTACATGTCTATCCCCAAGATATGAGAAAAAAGCATTTTTGTGAATGACAATGGACATTTTACTGAAACCTCTGGAGGCTTTTAATTATCCACATAGTGGATTTCTACCTGGAAATTACAGTATTAAACGCTGGAAGCTTTACAGAAATAGGAGCAGGTCTAATAGTAAAAAGTCAGATATAAGGCACTTTGTGACAACATTGCTTTTCTTCAAAAAGTGTTATCTGTTTTATATCAAATTGTAGTCACTAATTGTATGTGTGTGTATATATACATACCATATTTTTCGCCGTATAAGACGCACTTTTTCTTCCCCAAAACTGAGGGGGAAAAGTCGGTGCGTCTTATATGGCGAATACACACCTATCGCGGCGGTCCCTGTGGCCATCAACGGCCGGGACTCGCGGCTAATACAGGACATCACCGATCGCGGTGATGCCCAGTATTAACCCTTCAGATGCGGCGATCAAAGCTGACCGCCGCGTCTGAAGGGAAAGTGACACTAACCCGCCTGTTCAGTCGGGCTGTTCGGAACCGCCGCAATTTCACCGCGGCGGTCCCGAACAGCCCGACTGAATAGCCGGGTTAGTGCTTACAGGACACCGGGAGGGACCTTACCTGCCTCCTCGGTGTCTTCTCCGTTCAGGGATCCCCTGTATGGCAGGCGCTCTCCTTCCTCGTCATCACGTCGTCGCGTACGTGCGTCGGCGTGCGTAACGACGTGATGGCGGCGACGGAGAGCGAGGATACCCGGCCGGCAGCAGAGACGTTCCAGAGCGACGGGGACACGGCGACAGCGATGGAGCGACATCCAGGGCAGCGGTGAAGGGTCCGGAGCGGCAGGGGACACGTGAGTATTACCTCCTCCTGCAGTGGTCTTCAATCTGCGGACCTCCAGATGTTGCAAAACTACAACTCCCAGCATGCCCGGACAGCCAACGGCTGTCCGGGCATGCTGGGAGTTGTAGTTTTGCAACATCTGGAGGTACGCAGGTTGAAGACCACTATTGGGTTCAAAATCTTTTTTTTTTTTTTATTTTGCCCCTAAAAATTGGGTGCTTCTTATACGCCGGTGCGTCCTATAGGACGAAAAATACGGTATATATAATAAACCACAGGGGTCCCCAAATAACGTAGAAAATCCCACGCATTGAATCAAATCATAAACAAAAACGAAAGAAGGCGTGTACAGATCAATTTATAAAGCTTTATTGAGAAAACATTTATAAAACATACATATTAAAAGAAGATGACCCATAGTTCACCATATACATGTCTATACTACCTATTCATCCGACTGTTTGTATACCCATCTACAATGCCACTGGAAAGTTTCCAGACCCTTTCACTTTTTTCCCATTCTGTCATGTTGTGGATTTTTGCTAAAATAAATAAATGAAAATCAATGTTTCCCATCACTCTATCACTCTGCACACAAAATCCCCTAAGAAGAATGTGAAAAATTTGGAAATTAAATCTAAGAAGTGTTTGCAAATTTATAAGAAGAAAATATAAAAGAACCCAAGAACACAGCCTCAACCATAGCTACTAAATGGCAATAGGGCTGTAGCCCCCAAAAGGCAAGTGAGGCGATCGTGATCGTCCCCTTACTTGCCTCCTGCTTCCTGTCTTAGCCAGGCTGTACCAGTGGATCGCCAATTACACTGTGTAATCCTATAAGGTATATAAGGTATAGCATTATACAGTAAATGCAATCTAATGATTGCATATAAAAGTCTCCTATGGTGAGATAAAAAATTAAAAAAAATCTCTAAAATTATGTAAAACTCCCTCAACCTAATAAGAAATAAAATTACCCTTATTTTTCAATTTTCCTAAGAAAATTAAAAAAATACATACCGTATATACTCGAGTATAAGCCGAGTTTTTCAGCACGATTTTTCGTGCTGAAAACACCCCCCTCGGCTTATACTCGAGTGAACTCTCCACCCGCAGTGGTCTTCAACCTGCGGACCTCCAGAGGTTTCAAAACTACAACTCCCAGCAATCCCGGGCAGCCATCGGCTGTCCGGGCCTGCTGGGAGTTGTAGTTTTGAAACCTCCGGAGGTCCGCAGGTTGAAGACCACTGCGGCCTTCGACATCATCCAGCCCCCTCTCATCCCCCTTTAGTTCTGTACAGTACTCACCTCCGCTCGGCGCTGGAGGGCTGTCCGGTGAGTAGGTCGTCCGGTGGGATAGTGGTTCCGGGCTGCTATCTTCACCGGGGAGGCCTCTTCTAAGTGCTTCGGGCCCGGCCCCAGAATAGTCACGTTGCCTTGACAACGACGCAGAGGTACGTTCATTGCCAACGTACTTCTGCGTTATTGTCAAGGCAACGCCTCTATTCCGGGCCGGAAGCGCGGAGAAGAGGCGCCCCCAGCCCGGAACCACTATCCCACCGGACGACCTACTCACCGGACAGCCCTGCAGCACCGGACCAGCGCCGAGCGGAGGTGAGTATTGTACAGAACTAAAGGGGGGTGAGAGGGGGCTGGATGATGTCGAAGGCCGCAGTGGTCTTCAACCTGCGGACCTCCGGAGGTTTCAAAACTACAACTCCCAGCAATCCCGTACAGCCGATGGCTGCCCGGGCTTGCTGGGAGTTGTAGTTTTGAAACCTCTGGAGGTCCGCAGGTTGAAGACCACTGAGGGCGGATGATGAGAAGAGGATGATGAAGGGGGGGTGTGGGATGATGAAGGGGGGTGGGGATGATGACAAGGGGATGATGAAGGGGGGGTGTGGGATGATTACAAGGGGATGATGAAGGGGGTGGGGATGATGACATGGGGGTGATGAAGGGGGGTGGGGATGATGACAAGGGGATGATGAAGGGGGGATGTGTGGGATGATGACAAGGGGATGATGACAGGTGATGATGATGAGGGTCTGGATGATGACAGGCGGTGATGATGATGAGGATGTTAATGATGGGTCTGGATGATGACAGGGGGGATGATGTATTTCCCACCCTAAGCTTATACTCGAGTCAATAACTTTTCCTGGGATTTTGGGTTGAAATTAGGGGTCTCGGCTTATACTCGGGTCGGCTTATACTCGAGTATACACGGTATATATTTGGTATCGCCACATGCATAATTGTCCAAACTATTAAAAGATAACCCCACACAGTAAATGAGGTAAATTAATAACAGACACCAAAAATACAAATTTTTAATCACATCATACATCAGAAAAAATAAATAAAAATCGATTTAACCCTCCCCTTTCCATAGAGGAAATATGAAAATTTGGCTATGTCAAATGTTCACTTGTATGGTAAGGTTAAGTAAAAAAAAATGACAGTGTCTGGCCAGTGTAAGCATCAAGGTTTAAAATACTAGAATAATGGAAGTGTACTACAAACAAACTCATACAAACAGAACAGAAAGAACAATGTAGGGGGGGGGGGTACATATATATAACTACCTGACAAAGCAGAGGTTTTTATAAATTGAAGTCAACCCTTATGGTTTACCTGGCATCTGTCTGACTAATGTAATTCATATATGTCTCAATAGAATATACACAAAGGAAAGCAGAGAGCTTTGGGATTCAGTTTTTTGATATGGTTAGATTGTTTTTAATGTGGTTAATAGTGTTGCTCGCGAATATTCGCAATTCGAATATTATTCGCGAATATCGCATATTCGCGAATTCGCGAATTTCGCGAATATAGCGCTATATATTCGTAATTACGAATATTCATTTTTTTTTTTTTTTTTTTTTTCTTCACAGTACATATCACAGTGATCACCCCTCTCTGCTTCCAGCTTGTGTGGTGTAAAGAAGGCTGTAATACTACTGTGTGAGACTGGCGTGCGAAAATTCGAATATGCGAACATTAGCATATGCTAATTTTCGCATACGCGAATTTTAGCGCGCGCTAATTTTGTATATGCGAATTTTAACATATGTTAATTTTCGCATACGCGAATCTTCGCGTATGCGAAAATAAAACGAGAATATAACGAATATGCGAATATTCGCGAATATATGACGAATATTCGTCCATATATTCGCGAATATTCGCGAATTCGAATATGGCCTATGCCGCTCAACACTAGTGGTTAACTGCAGCGTAAGCTAAAATGTAGACAGTTGTTTTAAGTAATGTTATTTAATGTGGTCATGTAGTTATAACTTCATCTTATTTTGTTTGCATGGATATTTTACTGCTAATACAAGTCAAAGAGACGAACGTAAGAGACAGAAAACAACATTTCAAGCTAATTGTACAAATCTGCGAGTACCATATTTTTCGCTCTAAAGAACGCATCGGCATAAGGTGCAAGGTGCAAAATCTAGAAAAAAAAAGATTCTGAACCCAACAGTGATCTTCAACCTGCTGACCTCCAGATGTTGCAAACCTACAACTCCCAGCATGCCCGGACAGCCGTTGGCTGTCTGGGCATGCTGGGAGTTGTAGTTTTGCAACATCTGGAGGTCCGCAGGTTGAAGACCACTGGTATTTGAGGTAGTACTCACGTGTCCCCGCCGCTCCGGACCCGTCACCGTTCATCCCCGCTGCCCTGGATGTCACTCTATCGCTGTCGCCGTGTCCCCGGGGTGTCCCCGACGCTCCGGACGTCTTCTTCCCCGGGATCCAAGCTCTCCGTCGCCATCATCATGTCGCTACGTACGCTGCTCCTATTGGATGATGGGCCGGCGTGTTGCGACGACGTGATGACGTCAAAGGAGAGTGTCGGCCATGCAGAGGATCCCGGCACGGAGCATACACCGAGGAGGCAGGTAAGGTCCCTCCCGATGTCCTGCAAGCTGTTCGGATGCCGCGATTTCACCGCGGCGGTCCCGAACAGCCCGACTGAGCAGCCGGGTTAGTGTCACTTTCGCTTCAGACGCGGCGGTCAGCTTTGATCGCCGCGTCTGAAGGGTTAATACAGAACATCACCGCGATCGGTGATGCCCTGTATTAGCTGCGTGTCCCGGGCCGTTGATGGCCGCAGGGACAACCGCAATAGGTGTGTATTCGCCGTAGAAGACGCACCAACTTTTCCCCCCTAGTTTTGGGGAAGAAAAAGTTCATCTTATACGGTGAAAAATACGGTACCTATGATTCAGAGATAGGCTTTTAGCTAATGAAATGTAATGCAGATAATGTAGATTTAGGAATAGCTTATTAAAATGCTGCCTTATGGGACCTCTGACTTACACATTGGGCCTCATTAACTAAGATGAAACCGACCAGTTTTTATCAGGTTATTGTGGCGCAGTGTGCGCCAGAAAAATTGGTCCAAAAAGGGGCGTGGTTTCACAACCCAACGTTTTTACTATTGAATTTACAGAAAATCCTGTGGCTGGAAAATTTTCACCTAGAAAAAGCTGGTCAGAAAATTTTCCCAACTTTTCCCCATAGTAAATAGAAAGGAATCCTGCAAGTCTGAAACAACATTTCCCACCTGACACTCTTAGTAAATGAGGCCCATTGTCTGTGTAATGTTATAGATCCCTGTAGTATTTCACTCTTAGAATGTGTTCACACTTTCCGAGAGGAGTAAATACACTTGAAAATTTTAGTGGCAGCCTCCCATTATCTTCAATCGGATTCGGCAGCACAATACACACTATTTTCTGCCTTAGAAAATTCCGCCACAGAGATTAAAACTTTGGAACATGCTGAAGAGCATGTTCATTTTTTTGGCAGAATTCCCGTTGGTCTGTATTGCTGTCAATAATGACAGCCCACGTCTGTGCAGTCCTAGCACTGATGGATTCCTGCAGCACATGCTGCGGATGGAAAATCTGTCCGGAATAACTGTGGGTAGAGATTGCTTGTCAATGTAGCATTACAGGCACCCTTAAAGTAAAGCCCCAACTAGGGTTGCTACCTGGCTTGTATTTTGGCCACCCTGATAGTATTTTTATATTAAAAATACCGGCCATGCAACCAATACTCCAACTCCCGTAATATTGCAACATATACTATACCAGTGTTTCTCAACCAGAGCGCCTTCAGCTGTTGCAAAACTACAACTTTCAGCACGCCCGGACACCCAGACGGGGATGCTGGGAGTTGTAGTTTTACAACAGCTGAAGGCACCCCTGTTTGGGAAACACTGACCTGCACTATATACTACTATAGAGTCCAGCATGCTGGGAGTTGTAGTTTTCGTTTGGGGCAGCTGCTTAGCTACAGGCTGTATCAGGGCATGCTGGGAGTTGTAGTTCTTAACTAACTGCATCTCCCAAATTTAATTTAATTAAAAAAAGCGATCAAAAAGCCACATCAAAACAAAAATAGTACTGTTAAAAACTACAGATAGGAATGCAAAAAATGATACCTCATACAGGCCCGTATAAGGAGAAATAAAAAAAGTTATGGGGGTCAGAATAGGACAAAATTCACCCCCACTTATGTGTATCCTGTGATGTTATGCATATATAATGAATTATGCAAATTCGCATGGCCAGTACTTTTTTTTTGCAACCCTAGCTCCAACTCACTAAAGCTCATACATCTAAGTTTGCTGATTTTTTAAAAAGATGTTTCAGTATAATTACTAATATTTATCGCTACTTCCACCAATCTGAGAAGGTGGAGTGGCAGAGGGAGGGAGAGAGCAGCAGCCTGAACCAATGAAGAGACAGGAGGTGTGTCTCAGACTACCTCCGACTTCCTGTAGACACTGTAGATACATTTTAGTCACAGATCATGGGTGAGATTTATCAAAACCTGTCCAGAGGAAACATTTCTGAGTTGCCCCTAGCAACCAATCAGATCGCTGCTTCCTTTTTTCAGAGGCGATCTGATTGAGCTATTGGCAACTTTTCCTCTGGACAAGTTTTGATAAATCTCCCCCCATATCTCAATTCTCAAGGTACCTACTTACTTTTTATTTTGAGCTCCTGTCTGCATTGTGTCTTCAATAGGGAACATACCCAATCAGCCTTATTTATTTTTTATTTTTTGCTCAGTAAGACTTGTGAAAGAGAACTAGAGCATGAAAAACGATTTTTTGTACATTACAGATGGAGACTAGTACATGGTACTTTGACTGTTAAATATTAAACCAATCCATATAAGTAACAAATTTACTCTTGAAGAGGAAGCTGGATGACACTTGGGACTTATGTTCATATGCATTGTTGGATAATGCACCTGAATACATTTGGATAATGCACCTGAATACATGCATATTTTGAATACGCAAATATCATTTAGATAAATAAATGAGGTATCATTTAGATAAATAAATGAATTAATCTGTCTGTTTTATTATCCTGGTTCACACGGTAGGGTTTTCCCACTAAATTTCCTCTACTTCTACAAGCAGAAACCATGGCATACAATATAATGCCAATTTTAAGCAGAATTTCCATATGGGGTTAAAGCCCCATTAATTTCAATAGACTGTCCTGATGAGGATTATTTTCTGTTTCATAAATTGACATAATTCTTTAAGCCTGAAAATAATCCTAGAGCCCTTTGTACTCTAGGGGTTAACAGTATTTAGAGATATGCTTTACAGGCAGCCCTTTAGACATGGGAACAGACTTTATTCACATAAATGGGAGATGTTTCTAGGCATACTCTGTGACCTGTGCAGAGGTCATTCTACATTCTTCCCTGAGGAAGGTTGAGCCCTGAGCTTCAGCTATTATGAACATTGTCTTATTTTATACTGGCATCACCTTTCACTGTAGTCCGGTCTGTGATGATAAGGTGGGCACTGCTGGAAAGTGAACTGGACAGAACAAAAAGTCTAAGCTAATTTTATAAAAATAAAGATCATACAATGTAAAAAGAAAAAAATCACTATACATCACTGTATGCCATGGTACATTACACTGTTATTTGCAGTACAATCATTGTTTTTCTGATATATTTTCTTGAGAGATTCAGTTTTCTGTAGGACTAAATAAATCTAAGAGGTTTTCCTGATTAAAGAAGCACTCCAGATTTTTTATTGCCCATATAATGCGCACTCACCATCAGTAATCGTACAGCAAGATTTGTTGTAGTCCATCACATATACATCTATGCATTTCATTACAGTAATATTTGTTCTGAAATATACATGCCTCAAAACCCATGCCTGCCCATCACCTAAAACAGGTAAGCACAAAGCATACCCAAGAACCTCACTATTATTCTCTACAAATAGCCTATATTGCACTATTTAAGGAAAAAAAAAAAACTGTAAGGTTATTTTAAAGGGCTGATATAAATTTGAAAAATTGTATTCACTGTTGGACAGAAGTGAATTAGAGGTCACGAGACAGACATATTAGCTGTCAGCTTGTAGGGGACACTAAGAAATGATGTGATCCTAGAGAGCAGAGCCCTAATGAATATACATGATCAGTGTTTTAAGTGAGAAAAAATAGACAGTTACCATATGCAACTGTGTACCAAGGTAGTTAATAGGCATAAAGATTAAAATATTGCTATAAAGGGTAAAGCTTTCTTTATACATTAAAACTAAATAGTCATTAAATAATAAGAACTGAAATTGTGATATTAACCTTGTTTCCCATTTTTCTTCATTTAACAGTTTTTAATCCTGCAATTTCACTAAATAGAGTTTCCGCTTTTGAAGCTTCTGCTGTATCCAGGGACAAGGATATTTTGTGTAAGTACAGCTTTACCTCTAGTATATGCTAAATATTTTAATAAAAGAGCTATACAGTGACCCCCCCCCCGACCTACGATGGCCCCGACATACGATCATTTCAACATACGATGGCCTCTCAGAGAACATCGCATGTTGAAGACAGCATCAACATACGATGCTTTTTTTATGTCGGGACCATCGCATAAACGGCTATCTGGCAGTGCAGACTGCTTCAGCTGCCACCGGATAGCTGTTTACGGTGCCCCGTGTGGTCCGCTGACGATCACTTACCTGTCCTCAGGGCTCCGTAGCGTACTCTCCGGGATCCCCTGCATCGCCGGCGCTCTCCTTCGTCATCATCACGGCATCCCGCACGCCGTTCCGTCATCCAATAGGAGTGGCGTGCACAGCGACGTGATGGCGGTTCTCCAGGCAGCAGAGACCTTCCCGGAGCGTCGGGGACACCCCGGGGATGTGGCGACAGCGATGGAGGGCGACATCCAGGGCAGCGGTGACGAGCGCTGACGGTCCAAAACGGCGGGGACACGTGAGTATAACCTCCAATACCAGTGGTCTTCAACCTACGGACCTCCAGATGTTGCAAAACTAACAGCCGTTGGCTGTCCGGGCATGCTGGGAGTTGTAGTTTTGAAACATCTGGAGGTCTGCAGGTTGGAGACCACTGTCCTATACTTTACATTGCAGGGATCCCTCAACATATACGATGGTTTCAACAAACGATGGTTCATTTGGAACGGATTACCATCGTATGTTGAGGGACCACTGTATTATGTTACTGTTGTCAAATTTAGTAAGCAAGCAGGATAACATATAATAAAAAAAGAAAAAAAACATTTTATTTGAGGTTCAATGCCTACAGAATTCTTTTGAATACACAACTCAACATTAAAATTGCCACATCAAGAAGGTCAGGCTGTAGAGTTGTGCAAATCAAGTACCAGGTGTCTTTAAAATCTGCAGATTCGCACTATTTGGCAAGAGAGCCGGGACCCCATACGGGAGATTGCAGGTTAAAGTTAAATCTGTTTAACTTTCTGGAGCCAATTGATATAAACAAAAATAGTTTTCCACTGGAGTACATAAATGTTTAAAGAGTACCTGTCATGATCTTGTTAAATTTTATAATCCTCCCTCTTTACTACCCCCATCATGATAAACCACCCCCTGCCTTTATTTTTATTTGTTAGTTTTCTACCTTGATATTTCTCTGTATTTTTGCTCTGTCGCAGTCATATTCACAGACTGGGAAGGGGCGTTCCCCAGCAGGCTGTGACATCATCTGAAGCCATACAGGGGAGAACTTCCTCCCTCACTCTGCTACACACGCCCAAAGAAGTTCAGTGTGAGATTAGCTATGATTGGATAAGGCTTCACACACACCCTTCAGCATTTCCTAATTTTGGACTTCTCCCAGGCCAGCAAGAGTCCAAAGTCTGTGCAAGAGATGTGGGGAAATGTGCTCTGGACAAGCAGAGAGACACCTAGTGGCAGCTTTTTTTAAAACACAAATAAAACATAGAAAACCTTCTTTTTTTAAATAAAGTACATTAGAAAGATTTTATATTTACCATAAGGAGTCCAATAGCAAAAATGAGTTTTAATGACAGTGCCCATTTAAACAAAGATACCATGTCGATTCAACCATAAAGTACACTGCACAAAAACAAAACCCCCAAAAGTTGCACAATTGCTGTTTTTATCCCCTCTAGCCGTGAATGTTATGGTAAAATGAAATGTGTTACTACAAAATACAAATGGTCCTGCAAAAAACAGGCCCCCACGTGGCTCTGTGGATGGAAAAATGGATAGGGGATAAGGTCATTTTCACTGGACAACCCCTTTAGTGGTAAATTAAATAAGAAAAAAGCTTGCCTGATATTTAGGAAAAGGAATGTTTCATTAGTAAGAGACTATATGTAAATAGCAGCGACAGACGTGCTTGTTTTATAAACAAAGTGGTAAAGTGCCAAATGTGTGATACATATGTATGTACTATACTAAATATGGATGAATGGTTTTCACAAACTTAAAAAGCAAAACAAGATGTGCAAGCAAACAAGGTGTTTTCATTAAACAATAAATGTAAAATGCATTATAGAGGAGCAGCTTGTGTACTGTAAATGTCATGCAACAATTACATAGCCTAATACATAATTTTAATTGAAGTGCACACAGTAATATTATTTATCATTGATAATTTTTTTGTTTACTTATACTGAGAAATAATTGTTAAGATTGTATTAATTATTACTACAAGTCTTTAGTCACACAACCAGCAGAGAGCAGGTGATCCATCTAGCCCTCTACCTTTAGGCTATGTTCACCAGCCGAAATGTCTGCACAGACAATCTCCGTGCAGACATTCCGGACACTGCAGGGTGCCAGCATAATCTGCGGGTGCTAGGACCGCACAGGAATGCACCGTCTCATAGACGGCTATGCATTCCGTGCAGTATCTGCACAAAAGAATGAACATGTTCATTCATTTGTGCAGACACAGAAAACGGAATTTCTGTGCTGGAAACATCTCACATGGAAATTCCACCGTGTGCACAGTGCAGCAGAATCGTGTTGAATTCAACGGGACTCTGCTGCAGCAGAATCTCTGTGCTGGATTCTGCCGTGTGAACATGGTTTGCTTAGGCTATGTTCAGACAGTGAAAAATAAAAGCAAAAACACTGCAGTAAAATAGGTATAAGGCTGAGTTCACACTGCAGAATTTCAGGGCAGAATTTCTGCCGGAGATCGAGCCGGCGGCGCTAGGACCGAGCAGACTGCATTGCTGCCTCCATATACTGCAATGCATTTCTGGGTGGATCTTTTGGGAGATCTGCTCAGAAATGCATTGCCATCTATGGGAACGGCAATGTAGTCCGCGTGGTCCTAGTGCCGCCAGCTCGATTTCCGGCAGAAATTCTGCCCAGAAATTCCACAGTGTGAACCTAGCCTAAATAGTGTCAGTATTTTCTATCAAATATTGTGTTCCATTAAAGTCTGTGGAAAAGCGACCATGAGTGCACAAATTGTGCAAAAAACACAGCAGTAATTTCAACGTTGAAATTAGTGCAGTTTTCCTCATAGAATGTGTGTACTTTTTCATAGATTTCATTGAAACCTATTATGAGTTCAAAAATACTACCACTTCTTATACCTATTAACCTGCAGTGTATTTGCTTTTATTTTACCATGTGGGAACAAAGCCTTAAAAGGGTACTCTGCCTCTAAACATCTTCTCCCCTATCCAAAGGATAGGGGATAAGATGTCTAATCACGGGGTCCGACCGCTGGGACCCCCACAATCTCCAGCATGGCACCCCAGTCATCCAGGACAAGGACCTCAATTAATGTCTATAGGAGAAGATTAGGGATGAGCGAATCGAATTTGACGAATCTGAATTAGTTAAAAATTGCTGTAAAAATGTGATTTGCAACGAATGTGAATATCACCACGATTTGATTGCACGAATCACTTCATTAAACTCCATTTAGTGCGGTCCAGGCTCCAGGGCATCTAAAATGGCAGATCCACATGTGAGGACATGGGGCAAGGAATCCTGGGAAGGCGGGAACAAGGGTTGGTAGGATGACCCTGAATCACATGCAGTAAGCAGTCTATCAGCAGCCAGCCACCCCTGTGATGCCACAACCCTATATAATCGGCAGCCCTCTTGCATCCAGTCACATCAGCATTCTATTACAGAGAGAGAGGGACAGAGAGCAGTATGTGTTCCACAGAAAAGCATATTTACAGCAGCGATTCACCTCCCAGTCACATCAGCATTCTATTGCAGAGAGAGAGGGACAGAGGGCAGTGTGTTGCACAGAAAAGCTTTTTTACAGCAGCGATTCACCTCAAGCCCAAATCCAGCCTAGAAGCACTGATAGGGAAGGGGGTGAGATTGAGAGATAGAGAGCAATTTTGGGTGTAGTACACAGTGACTGTGCTGCAGCACTGCTGTGTACAACAACTGAAAAGCTAATAATAGCCAGCCAGTTAGGGTTGAGCAGAGTATTAAAAGTGTATTGTCCTCTATTAAGTGTAACCTGTGCATATATCTAAGTGGTATACCATTTTGTTCCTGTTAAAGTCTTAAGGGCCTAGATACTGTGAAAGACCAGCCAAAAGTACACACCTGCTGGGGTTGTAGACAAATACTGTTTTAAGCGTACTAGAGCGCATTGTCCTCCCCTCATAAGTGCATACCACATACGTACATCTAAGTGGTGTACCATTTTGTTCCTGTTAAAGTCTTAAAGGGGTACTCCGCCCCTAGCATCTTATCCCCTATACAAAGGATAGGGGATAAGATGTCAGATCGAGGGGGGCCCGTTGCTGGGAACCCCCGGGATCTCCGCTGCAGCGCCCCGCTATCATTACTGCAGAGAGCATCATGATGTCACGGCTCCTCCCCCTTGTGGCATCATGGCCCGCACTCTCAATGCAAGTCTATGGGAGGGGGCATGATGGCCACCACGCCCCCTCCCATAGACTTGTGTTGAGGGGGCGTACCATTACGTCATGAGGAGGCGGAGCCATGATGTCACGATGCGCCAGCCATTGTATCACTGGTCATTACGCACAGAGTGAGTTTGCTCTGTGCAGTAATGATAGCGGGGTGCTGCAGCAGATATCCCCGGGGTCCGCAGCGCCGGGACCCCCATGATCTGAATTCTTATCCCCTATCCTTTGGATAGGGGATAAGATGCTAGGGGTGGAGTACCCCTTTAAGGGCCTAGAGACTGTGAAAGGCCAGCCAAAAGTACACATCTACTGGTGTTGTAGACAAATACTGTTTTAAGCATACTGGAGCACATTGTTCTCCCCTCATAAGTGCATAGAAGCATACGTACATCTAAGTGGTGTACCATTTTGTTCCTTTTAAAGTCTTAAGGGCCTAGATACTGTGAAAGGCCAGACAAAAGTACACACTTGCTATTGTTGTAGACAAATACTGTTTTTAAGTGTACTGGAGCACAATGTCCTCCCCCCATAAGTGCATACAACATACGTACATCTAAGTGGTGTACCATTTTGTTCATGTTAAAGTCTTAAGGGCCTAGATACTGAGAAAGACCAGCCAAAAGTACACACCTGCTGGTGTTGTAGACAAATACTGATTTAAGCGTACTTGTGCGCATTGTCCTCCCCTCATAAGTGCATACCACATACGTACATCTAAGTGGTGTACCATTTTGTTCCTGTTAAAGTCTTAAAGGCCTAGATACTGTGAAAGACCAGCCAAAAGTGCACACCTGCTGGTGTTGTAGACAAATACTGTTTTAAGCACAGTGGAGCATATTGTACTCCCCTCATATACGCACTAAGTAGGTCAGGCAGAGAAGTGCCAGGATGTGCACAGAGGAGTGTCAGAGGCCTAAATTCATCAGGCAGAGGTCGCAGCAGACTAGGGGCGAGTGACAGCAGGAGTCACAGAGAGAGGCCTGAGCTCCCGGTATCAGCTAGAGGTCGTGTTTAGACCAGCAGCCCATCTGCTTTCATCGTTTGGTTAACTCGGTCATACACTTCATCACAAGTGACATCTGACACCCCCAGTCAACAGTCGGTGGATTCCTCAGACACAACCCTCAGTTGACATGGCCCGGGAACAGTCCCTGTCCTTCCATTGCCTCTGTCCTATGCTGTTCCCTCCCCCACAGAAGTATCTTATTCTGTGGATTCAGCTCCACTATTCAGTCAGGATGAAGCAGACACTGTTGAGAAAGTTACGTTTTAGTATCTCCCCATCAATATTTCACACATATTGATTTTGTTGTTTCTGGATATTAGGAGTTTCTAAGAATTTGTTGGTTTCCTGCTGGATCACTTCATTTCTCAGTAGTTTTTCTATACTTTGGATATGTTTATGTAGTGATGGCCAGTTTTGTTACTGGAACACCTAACCTGGCAATAAGTATAAGACCAGAACACAGGTCCATATATTCCAACAGCAATTCTCTAGAAAAAGCACAACAGTCCTGGTGGGGGAAAAAAAGGAGCCACCACAGCACATCCAGAATCACCACGTTATACTCACTGTATCAGATCACACACAGCCCCTATGCCGTTTCCCTACCCGCTTCGTCGCCCCCCCCTTCTTTGGTGACATTTAGGCAGCTAGAAGAGATCGTAGTTAGTGTCACCTACTTTAGTTAGGGAATTTGGGGTGGTAGGAAGTTTGTGAGCGGGACCACCCTTTTTAGGGCTGATTATTCTGCCTAGGCATAGGGATATATATAGCTTATATTAGCACACAATGAAGAAAGAAAGACTCAGCTTCTCTTTATTGAAAGAGGTATGGCTGGGCACACATCATGGCAAGGGGGGGCAGGTAGAAAGGCAAGGGGGGCTGGTACGACTTCAAGGTTTCTTCTTCAAGCTACATGCATGAGTTGCACGAAACTGCGCAGGCCTACCAGCACCCCCTGCCTTCCTACCTGCCCTCCCTTGCCACGATGTGTGCCCAGCCGTGCCTCTTTAAATAAAGAGAAGCCAAGTATTTGCAGGAACGGTGCGTTGGCGAGTCTTTCTTTCTTCATTGTGTGTACATGGATTCAGCTTTACTCTGAGCACCATGTGATTACTGCCATTGTGGACTCCGGCTAGCATCTAATTGAAGTAGCAGTACGCTCGCTCCATCTGAGCGCGGTTGTGCCGAATACATTACAATCTCCTTCTTTATCTTATAGCCTATATTAGGGTCCCTCTAGGTCCCCTAGGCCCATATCATTATCCTCCCACATCCCTGTTAGGTCCCCCCCCTGTGGGGACCGTGATATTAATATTATATTTAATTTTGTAACTGTTCAATACCCTTCCTCTCAGCAATTCTCCCGTACCTTTATGCAACAATGTGTTGCCCATGTTGCGTTTCTTCAATTTGTTCCACCAGTTTTAATCTTGGTGTTTGGGCCTATTGTCATGAAACTTAAAATATTTAAAATAAAATTGTGTGCCCCTTTAATTTATACAGGGCACGTGGCTTATGGGCCCACCCACTTAAAATTGGCTAAATTATATTTATGTTTTTTTTTTACTGTGCTCAAATGTTGCCATTCCCTCATCCATTGGTGATCTATTGATATATATATATATATATATATATATATATATATATATATGCATAATTCATTGTGCACAGTTCATTATTATGTTTGCCATCAATATTATCTTATATTGCAAGGAGACTTGCATTTTTTATATGGCAATATCTATGTAGCCTCTTTAGCAAAAAATGGGATTCCCTGCATGTGCTGTTGTGGTGCCTTGGGGGGGAGGGGGTGTATGGCAGTTGGGGTGTTGCTGTGAGGTATATCACGGTTATAATTAACTCTTGTCCATCGTGACACCAGGGTGAGGGTTAAATGCTGTATGACTTGGCCTATCGCCACCCTTCTCAAGAGCGATAGGTAGATGCAGAATAAAGTATTGTCCACAACCAGAGCTTTGCTGACAACTTGCGTAAACTTTACTGAAGATTTTCTGTAACATGCGAATACAGGAACAGTCTTTATAACAGAGTCTATATACAGCTTAGCTGAGATTGACATATGGTTGTGACTTTTGTAAGTTCTTTAGCTTAGTAGGATTTAGTATGCGTAGATCCGCTGGATTTAGGGGTATGTTTAGGTCCAGAGGTCTCGCTAGCATAAGCGGGAAAGTTTGTAAGAACTCACTGTTTAGCTTCTGGCCGAGGCTGGCAGGCTGTGGCCTAGTATTTGTCGTTGTAAGTTGCGCAGATCTTGACTCTCCAACGATCCGGAACCCAAGAGAGCGTCTATTGACTACAGCTCCCTTATATGGGCAGGGGCTGGCCGTTTTAGGATTGGTCCACACCATCTGTCAATCAGCTTTACAAGGCATTGTGGGTATCACCTGACCCATGAACCTCCAAAGGTCCTTTTACCTACCATAGAGACTAAACTACAGTCACATGACCCGCAGGTCCTGCGATGCTATGCAAGATAAGTATACACTTTCTATACAGTATTTACATTTATTTTAGAAATATATTAACTATTTGAGGGGTGATTAGGGGCTGACTAGAGAATCAGACCCCACAGTTACTAGGAACTCTGACTTTGGGGACCCCTAACAAAGGTATGGTATGCAATACGGTACCGGGACACCACAAACCCCCTTACTTAAAACAAGTCGACCCCGACGCCTGTCCCATAAGGCAGAGGAACTAGGACGAAGGTTAAATTTATCATGCATTATATACATCCTGACAACATTCTGTATTCTCTGACTAGAGATAATTCCTTTGACTAGAGATAATACATTATATGTAGAGATGAGCGAACTTTTCAAAAATTTGATTCGGTCGATTCGCCGAATTTTCAGAAAAAGTTTGTTTCGATCCGAATTTGTTCGCGGCAAATAAATATTAAAAAAGGCTATTTCTAGCCTACAAACAGCCTCTATAGGGGTATAGAACACTTTGCTGTGTCCTAAAATGCAGATGGAGTGTGCTGGGGTAGTGAAATAATATTGTTATTCAGAATAGAATGCAGATTACCGGCATCGCTCTTAGAATCACTGCCGCACAGCAGCACAATGACAGAGCCTGGTGGTGGCATCAGTGTCAGGAGACCATATAGTGACTGAATGACATAGCGTGGAGGTGTTGGCAGCATGAGGACACCATATAGTGGCTGAATGGCACAGCGTGGAGGTGTTGGCAGCATGAGGACACCATATAGTGGCTGAATGGCACAGCGTGGAGGTGTTGGCAGCATGAGGACACCATATAGTGACTGAATGACACAGCGTGGAGGTGTTGGCAGCATGAGGGCACCATATAGTGGGTGAATGGCACAGCGTGGAGGTGTTGACAGCATGAGGACACCATATAGTGGCTGAATGGCACAGCGTGGAGGTGTTGGCAGCATGAGGACACCATATAGTGGCTTAATGGCACAGCGTGTAGTTGGCTGTTGCACGAGTACACTACACACCAGGGCTTCACAATCCCCCCCAAAAAACAACACAATGTGAGAAATGTTTGACAAAGATTTCTCATAGATAGCACCCGCTATCCAAAAATGTTTAATTCCCAGACCCAGGCCCCACCTCTGCGGCATCAGGAACCCATTTATTGCCTGAAGGACAAAGCCTGGAGTTGGCTGATGCACGAGTACACACCCGGGCTTCACAATCCACCCCAAAAAACAGCAACATTTTTTGAAATTGTCTGACGAAATACCTTTGTGTAAAAACAAGGGCATATACAACAGTTCAGAAGACTCTATAATGCAGGACGATGGACCACCCAAAGAAATTCTTCTCAAAAATAATAAACCACACAATTAGTGAAATTTAAAAATAAAAAATGTAAATTCAAAGACCAAGGCCCCACCTCTGCTGCTTCAGTAACCCATATATTGCCTAACGGACACAGACTGGAGTTGACTGATGCACGAGTACACACCCGTCACTCGGGCTTCACAATCCACCCCAAAAAACAGCAAACATTTTTTGAAATTGTCTGACGAAATACCTTTGTGTAAAAACAAGCGCATATACAACAGTTCAGAAGACTCTATAATGCAGGACGGTGGACCACCCAAAGACATTCTTCTCAAAAATAATAAACCACACAATTTGTGAAATTTAAAAAAAAAATTGAAATTCAAAGACCAAGGCCCTACCTCTGCTGCTTCAGTAACCCATATATTGCCTAACGGACACAGACTGGAGTTGACTGATGCACGAGTACACACCCGTCACCCGGGCTTCACAATCCACCCCAAAAAAACAGCAACATTTTTTTGAAATTGTCTGACGAAATACCTTTGTGTAAAAACAAGCGCATATACAACAGTTTAGAAGCTGAGTGACAGCCTCCTGCTGTTGCTTAGCAACAGCTCCCAGCATGCAAAAAGGGCATGCTGGGAGCTGTAGTTATGCAACAGCAGGAGGCAGACCACCACAACTCCCAGCATTCCCTTATGGGCATGCTGGGACTTATAGTTTTGCAACAGCTGGAGGCACATTTTTTCTATGGAAAAATGTACCTTCAGCTGTTGTATAACTACAACTCCCAGCTTGCACAATCAGCTAAAGTGCATGCTGGGAGTTGTAGTGGTGCATCTGCTGGTTGCATAACTACAACTCCCAGCATGCCCGTTGGCTGTCGGTGACTGCTGAGAGTTGTAGTTTTGCAACAGCTGAAGGCACACTGGTTGTGAAACACTGACTTAAGTAGCAAACCAGTGTGTCTCCAGCTGTTGCATAACTACAATCCCCAGCATCCCCAGCCAAAGTAGTATGCCTTCAGCTGTTGCATAACTACAAGACCCAGCATGCCCTTCCGCTGTCCGTACATGCTGGGGGTTGTAGCTTTTGCAACAGCTGAAGGCACACTGATTGCAAAACACTGAGTTTGTTACCAAACTCGGTGTTTCACAACCAGTGTGCCTCCAGCTGTTGCAAAACTACAACTCCCAGCATGCACTGATAGACCGTACATGCTGGGAGTTGTAGTTTTGCAACAGCTGGATATTTTTCCCCCCCAATGTGAATGTACAGAGTACACTCACATGGGAGGAGGTTTACAGTAAGTATCCGGCTGCAAGTTTGAGCTGCGGCAAATTTTGTGCCGCAGCTCAAACTGCCAGCGAGAAACTACTGTGAACCCCCGTTTGTACGACTGTACCCTAAAAACACTACACTACACTAACACAAAAAAAAATAAAAAGTAAAAAACAATACATATACACATGCCCCTACACAGCCCCCCTCCCCAATAAAAATGAAAAACGTCTGGTACGCCACTGTTTCCAAAACGGAGCCTCCAGCTGTTGCAAAACAACTACTCCCAGTATTACCAGAAAGCCACTGACTGTCCTGGCATGCTGGGAGTTATACAACAGCTGGAGGCACCCTGTTTGGGAATCACTGGCGTAGAATACCCCTATGTCCACCCCTATGCAATCCCTAATTTAGGCCTCAAATGCGCATGGCGATCTCACTTTGGAGCCCTGTCGTATTTCAAGGCAACAGTTTAGGGTCACATATGGGGTATCGCCGTACTTGGGAGAAATTGTGTTACAAATTTTGGGGGGTATTTTCTGTTTTTACCCTTTTTAAAAATGTAACATTTTTGGGAAAAGAAGCATTTTAGGTAAAAAAAAAATTTTTTTTACATATGCAAAAGTTTCACTTAACCCCTTGTTACGTTCCCCAAGGGGTCTAGTTTCCAAAATAGTATGCCATGTGTTTTTTTTTTGCTGTCCAGGCACCATAGGGGCTTCATAAATGCGGCATGCCCCCAGAGCAAAATTTGCTTTCAAAGAGCCAAATATGACTCCTTCTCTTCTGAGACCTGTAGTGCAGAAAGCAGAGCACTTTTCACCCCCATATGGGGTGTTTTCTGAATCGGGAGAAATTGGGCTTCAAATTTTGGGGGGGTATTTTCTGCTATTACCCTTTTTAAAAATGTAATTTTTTGGGGAAAACAAGCATTTTAGGAAAAAAAATATTTTTTTTTTACATATGGAAAAGTCGTGAAACCCCTGTGGGGTATTAAGGTTCACTTTACCCCTTGTTACATTCCCCAAGGGGTCTAGTTTCCAAAATAGTATGCCATGTGTTTTTTTTTTCTGTTCTGGCACCATAGGGGCTTCCTAAATGTGGCATGCCCCCAGAGCAAAATTTGCTTTCAAAAAGCCAAATGTGACTCCTTCTCTTCTGAGACCTGTAGTGCGCCAGCAGAGCACTTTTCACCCCCATATGGGGTGTTTTCTGAATCGGGAGAAATTGGGCTTCAAATTTTAGGGGGGAATTTTCTGCTATTACCCTTTTTTAAAAATGTTAAACTTTTGGGAAACCAAGCATTTTAGGAAAAAAAAATGTTTTTACATATGCAAAAGTCGTGAATCACCTATACCCCATAGGTGATTCACGACTTTTGCATATGTAAAAACATTTTTTTTCCTAAAATGCTTGGTTTCCCAAAAATTGCAAAAATTTAAAAATTGGGTCTACAAGAACATGCAAGTGTAAAAAATGAAGATTATGAATTTTCTCCTTTACTTTGCTGCTATTCCTGTGAAACACCTAAAGGGTTAAAACGCTGACTGAATGTCATTTTGAATATTTTGGGGGGTGCAGTTTTTATAATGGGGTAATTTGTGGGGTACTTCTAATATGAAGACCCTTCAAATCCACTTCAAACCTGAACTGGTCCCTGAAAAAAAGCGAGTTTCAAAATTTTGTGAAAAATTGGAAAATTGCTGCGGAACTTTGAAACCCTCTGGTGTCTTCCAAAAGTAAAAACACGTCAATTTTATGATGGAAACATAAAGTAGACATATTGGAAATGTGAATAAAAAAAATTATTTGGAATATCCATTTTCCTTACAAGCAGAGAGCTTCAAAGTTAGAAAAATGCAAAATTTTCAAATTTTTCATTAAATTTGGGGATTTTTCACCAAGAAAGGATGCAAGTTACCACAAAATGTTACCACTATGTTAAATTAGAATATGTCACGAAAAAACAATCTCGGAATCAGAATGATAATTAAAAGCATTCCAGAGTTAATAATGTTTAAAGTGACAGTGGTCAGAATTGCAAAAAATGGCCGAGTCCTTAAGGTGAAAAAGGGCTCAGTCCTTAAGGGGTTAATTACCCCATTTATTGCACCAGGAACAGTCAGGAGTAGGCCTCAGCAGTACCCAATAGGCTTTAATAACCCCTTACCTTGCCCGATCAATTGCGAGATCGAGCAATAACAGGTTTGTTATGGCCTCAGATGTCCTGGGCCGCACTAGCGCTCCACTGAACGGATTAGCGTGTCTCTTTTTTTCAAGGACAGGTGTGTGTTACACGCTGAAACCAGTTTGTGATGGGGATCTGTGATTGCAATTACTTACCCTTAAAACGAGGAATTACCAGTAAGTGAGGGTCATGAGCTCGCGTTGATTAAGTCCCTGCCCTTTGTACACACCGCCCGTCGCTACAACCGATTGGATTGGTTAGTGAGGTCCTCGGATCGGCCCAGGCGGGGTAGGAGAAGGCCCTGGCAGAGCGCCGAGAATTTAACGATCATTGTTGAAATTTGCATTAAGCATGTATTTAGCTACTGCTAAACATCCAAGGCCAAAGGAACCAGGGTGGCAAGTAGTTTGTGAAAGACACAGAATGAGTCTGTAGCAGTCATTCGCAGTACACAAGAGAGTTTCATAACCCCTTACATTTAAAGATCAATGTTTACATTTGCATTAAGCATGTATTTAGCTACTGCTAAACTTCAAAAAAATTATAGGCCCAAGGCCAGAAGCATCAGTTTCCCCCATATTAGGAGCATAGTTGTCCCCCAGATTAGGAGCATAGATGTCCCCCAGATTAGGAGCATAACTGTCCCCCAGATTAGGCAGCATAGATGTCCCCCAGATTAGGAGCATAGTTGTCCCCCAGATTAGGCAGCATAGATGTCCCCCAGATTAGGAGCATAATTGTCCCCCAGATTAGGCAGCATAGATGTCCCCCAGATTAGGAGCATAGTTGTCCCCCAGATTAGGCAGCATAGATGTCCCCCAGATTAGGCAGCATAGATGTCCCCCAGAATAGGCAGCATAGATGTCCCCCAGATTAGGAGCATAATTGTCCCCCAGATTAGGCAGCATAGATGTCCCCCAGATTAGGAGCATAATTGTCCCCCAGATTAGGCAGCATAGATGTCCCTCAGATTAGGCAGCATAGATGTCCCCCAGATTAGAAGCATAGTTGTCCCCCAGATTAGGCAGCATAGATGCCCCCAGATTAGGAGCATAATTGTCCCCCAGATTAGGCAGCATAGATGTCCCCCAGATTAGGAGCATAGTTGTTCCCCAGATTAGGCAGCATAGATGTCCCCCAGATTAGGCAGCATAGATGTCCCCCAGATTAGGCAGCATAGATGTCCCCCAGATTAGGAGCATAATTGTCCCCCAGATTAGGCAGCATAGATGTCCCCCAGATTAGGAGCATAATTGTCCCCCAGATTAGGCAGCATAGATGTCCCTCAGATTAGGCAGCATAGATGTCCCCCAGATTAGAAGCATAGTTGTCCCCCAGATTAGGCAGCATAGATGCCCCCAGATTAGGAGCATACTTGTCCCCCAGATTAGGCAGCATAGATGTCCCCCAGATTAGGAGTATAGTTGTCCCCCAGATTAGGCAGCATAGTTGTCCCCCAGTCAGCGCGGGCCGGTCAGAGCCAATCAAAGGGCCGTATGTGGCAAACGAGCCGTACAATGCCCAGGTCTGCCCCAGAGGGTTTCATAACCGTCCAAAATAGAGAAAATTTTGTTGTAGGAGTATGGTCAATCTACTCAGACCCATCTGTCATTGGTGGCTGGAAATCCTGGCTGATCCATCTCTGATTCATCTTGACAAACGTCAGTCCCTCCACATTTTTAGTGGACAGACGAGTTCGCCTTGGGGTGACTATGGCCCCGGCCACAGGGCAGGACAGCTTTCTCAAGGCAAACTCCGCTAGTTGCAGCCATAAATCGAGTTTGGCTGCCCAGAAGTCCAGTGGATCTTCAACGGTTGTTGGCACGGTCATGTCGAGGTATGCCACCATCTGCTGGTTCAGGTCCTGCTCCATGTCCACCTGCTGCTGATGAGTAGCTTCACTATGCGGCTGAAGGAAGCTACTCATCAGCGACTGTAGACTCAGGCTGCTGCTGATCCCGGTACTGCTCCTGCCACCCCTCCCCTCCCCAGCAGCCGCGGCAGTGGAAGGTGAGCGCAGAGGGCCCCCCAAGTCAGACCTGCGAGTGGATGGACCATGTGGCTGATAGGCATTAGCCAACCGACTACGTAGAAGCTCTCTGTAGTAGGTCAGTTTGTCCTCCCTCTCAGTGGGTGTAAAAAATGCCCCCATTCTGGGCCAGTAGCGAGGGTCTAATAAGGTGGAGATCCAGAAGTCATTGCGCTGACGAATTTTGACAATTCGGGGGTTACTATGCAAGCAACTCAGCATGCATCGTGCCATTTGTGACAGTGACTCGATGGGACTACTTGCCTCCATCTCCACTGCATACTGCCACGGTGTGTCTGGGTCCTCTGTCTCGCCTCCCTCGTAATAACCCTCCAGCTCCTCTGGCTGCTCCTGCTCCTCCTCTCCTGTCCAATGACTAGAAACACCGGCCATCTCATCCACCGTAAACTGTGCTCCGCTCTGCCCCTCATCATCCTCCTCCAGTTCATCCCCCACAGGACTCATGTAGCCTTCTGATGTAGGCGCAACATTTCCATTGCCATGACCAGCCATGTTTTCAATCATTTTTTTGAGTAAATGTAGGAGTGGAATTACGTTGTTCATGTTCACTAACAAAAAATGTGGCTTCCTCAAAGGGCCTCAGCAAACGGCAGGTGTCACGTATGAGCTGCCACTCGTTCACATTGAAGTTGCACAGGGGAGTACTCCTACCTGCTTGGATCATCAAAAAATTGGTGATGGCTTTTCTTTGTTCGTATAGTCTGTCCAACATATGGAGGATGGAATTTCAACGTGTGGCAACGTCACAAATAAGACTATGTTGTGGGATATCGTTCTGACGCTGCAGCTCAAGCAAAGTGTGCTTGGCGGTGTACGAGTGGCTGAAGTGCATGCACAGTTTCCTTGCCATTGTCAGGATGTCTTGCAAATAGGGTGAAGACTTGATGAACTTCTTGACAACCAGATTGTACACGTGTGCCATGCAGGGCGAATGGTTCACGCTTCCTTGTCGCAGCACGGCCACGATGTTCTTCCCATTGTCGGTCACCATGGTTCCCATTTCCAGATTTCGTGGAGTAAGCCATACTCGGATTTCTTCACGAATGAACTTTAGCAGTTCCTCCCCTGTGTGACTCCGTTCGCCAAGGCAAACCATGTGAAGGACGGCTTGACACCGCTGTGCCCTACACACGTGGTACGAGGAAGGGCCACCGAGATTTGGATGTGCAGTGGAGGCCGAGGACACGGGGGAGGAGGAGGAGGCTCACACTGTAAAAGAGCCAACTGCCTGGGAGCGAGAGCGTGGAGGAGGAAGCGGTGTGACCTGTCCAAGTTGCTGTTGTGGCTGTGCAGGAACAACATTTACCCAGTGGGCCGTAAAATAGATGTATTGTCCCTGACCGTAGTTACAGCTCCACACGTTGGCGCTGCCGTGCACTTTTGAACACACCGACAGGCTCAAGGACTGGCCCACCTTCTCTTGTACAAACTTATGCAGGGCTGGTACTGCCTTCTTCGCAAAGAAATGACGGCTTGGGACTCTCCACCTCGGCTCGGCACAAGCCATCAATTCCTTGAAAGCTGCAGAGTCTACCAGTTGGAAAGGGAGGGACTGCAACACCAGCAACTTGGATAGGAGCACATTCAACTTCTGCGCCATTGGATGAGTGGGCACATACTGTGGTCTCTTGGACATGGCTTCGCCTATCGATTGTTGGCGGAATGTCTGACTAAAAGTGGAAGAAGCAGGAGCGCCAGAAGGAGGGTTTTGCACAATGCTCCCTTCGGCTGAGGTGGTGGAGTCTTGGCTGGATGACGGAGGGAGCGGATGGCCACTGGGTGATGCGGCAGGCTGGACCACTACATCGGAGCCTGGGTTATCCCAGGCCGCTTTATGGTGGCGAATCATGTGTTGATGCAGGGCCGTGGTGCCGAGATTGGGACCCTGGCCACGCTTCACTTTCTGCCGACAGATTTTGCATGTGACTACGCTAAGGTCCTCCGGATTCTTTATGAAGAACAACCACACCGCAGAGTAGCTGATTTTCCCACCCGCAGTCCGCACTATTTGACTGCTATTGGCGCCGTCTCCAGGAACCCCTGTTCCACTACCTCCCAGAATGGTAGCTTGCCGTGAAGCAGGTGGTCTCCCCCTGGCACGTTTGGCTCCTGAATTTCCACTACTGCCACCACCACGCTGATTGCCAACCGTGCTACCGCCTTGCTGCCTCATAGACAAAGAGCAAATCTCTTCTCCTGATGATGATGAAGCCCCGGCTTCTGGACCCGGCTCCCAATTGCGATCGGCTTCATCATCATCAAAAGATGTGTGCACGTCACTGATGTCCTCCTCAGGTTCCAAAAACTACGAAATGACCCAAAAAGGGGGCTATGAGGCCAAAACAATATAATTAACCAAACCCCAAGGCCGTAGCCTGGGGTGTAAACACCTCAATTTACTCCCCCCTCCTCAGGTTCCACAACAGTGTCTGCTTCAGGACCCTGAACAATTGCAACACCGCCTCCCACGTCACTCTCCGCATCACTACTTGGCCGCATATCTCCTCACATTCTTGGCTGCCCATTAGCTGCCGACTGTCCTCTATTACATCATCCTCACTAAATAGTGGAGCTGAACCCAAAGCATGGGATACTTCTTTGGAAGAGGGAACAGCATAGGACAAAGGCAATGGGATTACGGGGACTGCTCCCGGGCCATGCCAACTGAGGGTTGTGTCTGAGGAACCCACCGACTCTTGACAGGGGTTGTCACATGTTGCTTGTGATGATGGGGATGAGTGTGCAAACCAATTGACGAGGAGAGATGGGTCGACGACACGACCGCTGGGTGTTAACGGGAGCTCAGGCCTATTGCTGCGACTCCTGCTGCCACTCGCCCCAAGTCTGCTGCCAACTCTGCCTGACGTATGTATGCCTCTGCCCCTTCTCTGTGCCCGTCCTGGCACTTCCCTGCCTGACATACTTAGTGCGTTTATGAGGGTATTACAATACGCCACACTACTCTTTAAACAGTATTTGTCTAGAACAGCAGCAGGCGATTACTAACGGCTGTCCTTTCACAGTATGTAGGCCCTAGACAGAATAACAGTTACTAAATAGTACATTCCTTTGTTGTATGTATGCTATTTGCAATGATGAGCGCACTGGTATGCGTATTTCTATGCAGAAAAAACGCTTTGTTTTGTTTAATACACCAGCAGGTGTATACAAATGTGTGGAATAGCACTGAATTTAGCACAGAGACAGAATAACAGGTAGTAAATAGTACACTACTTGGTCCTATGTATGCCCTTTGCAATGATGAGCGCACTGTTAAGCGTATTTATACGCAGAAAAAACTTTTTTTTTTGTATACACCCAGTGGGGTTGCTAGGGTTGGTGTCACCCGGTGCGGTAGAAAATGGTGTCACCCCCCATACCTTCCCCCCTAAGTAAGTTTTTAGCCTGTTGTGACAGACACCACTGTTGTAGCGCACTGTGAGAAATTCCAGTGTAATAATCTGATATACCAGTTGCCACAGAATAGGAAAGTGTTAAAGAAGTTTTCACCATTTAAATATACAGCTCCCAGAATTACTTAAAGGGGTACTCCACTGGAAAACATTTACTTTTATATCAACTGGTGCCAGAAAGTTAAACAGATTTTTAAATTACTTCTATTTAAAACCTTAATCCTTACGGTACTTATAAGCTGTTGTATTCTCCACAGGAAGTTGTGTAGTTCTTTCCAGTTTGTCCACAGTGCTCTGTCTGTCCATGTTAGGAACTGTCCAGAGCAGGATAGGTTTACAATGGGGATTTGCACCTACTATGGACAGTTCTTGACATGGACAGAGGTGTCAGCACAGAGCACTGTGGTCAGACAGAAAATAAATTAAAAAAGAAAAAAACTTCCTGTGAATTGCTTATACAGCAGCTAATAAGTACTGGAAGGATTAAGATTTTTAAGTAGAAGTAATTTATAAATCTGTTTAACTTTGTAGCACCAGAAAAAGTTTTCCAGTAGAGTACACCTTTATGCAGTGGTGAGGTTATGCTGGGAGTTGAGATTCACTCACCATAACTGTAGAACTGACAAGCGACTACAGCTCTGATAGGACATAGAGAGGAGAATACAAAATGATATCAGTGACTACAGGTGACGTCTTCTCTATAGTGAGGAGAATACACAATGATATCAGTGACTACAGGTGACGTCTTCTCTATAGTGAGGAGAATACACAATGATATCAGTGATTACAGGTGACGTCTTCTCTATAGTGAGGAGAATACACAATGATATCAGTGACTACAGGTGACGTCTTCTCTATAGTGAGGAGAATACACAATGATATCAGTGACTACAGGTGACGTCTTCTCTATAGTGAGGAGAATACACATTGATATCAGTGACTACAGGTGACGTCTTCTCTATAGTGAGGAGAATACACAATGATATTAGTGATTACAGGTGATGTCTTCTCTATAGTCTTCCCTTATCTAATTCAGATGGTACATACCGCCTGGTCCAGCTAAAACTTCTGTCTGTAGAATGTGACGCCCAGACGTCTCCTCACTATGTCACCGCATTCTAATCCTCTATATGAAAACAAGTATTATTATAAACCTGCCAGACACTGTATTCTCTAAATATAATACTTCTATACACTACACTCTTTGATTATAAACCTTCCATACACCGTACCCATTGAATATAATACTACCACAAATCTGTACATTCTGAATATAATACCAACACATACTGTACCCTCTGAATATAAATCTGCCACATACTGTACCCTCTGAATATAATACCAACACATACTGTACCCTCTGAATATAAATCTGCCACATACTGTACCCTCTGAATATAAATCTGGTGGTGTTGCTAGTGGATGATGGGGGTGCTAGTACTAGGGGGGTATTGCTGGAGGATGATGAGGGTGCTACTGGCCATCCCCCCTGGCAGTATCACCCCCATCATCCATCGGCAGGATCGTCCTCCTGGCAGGAGCACCCCCATCATCCACCATCAGGATCTGCTGATGGAGGTGCTGCTGCTGGGGGGTTTGCTGGTGGATGATGAGGGTGCTACTGCCAGGGGGGAGCATTAGGTAGGCAGCAGTTCCCCCACTTAAGGTAGGTAGCAGTTCCCCCACATTAGGTAGGTAGCAGTTACCCCACATTGGGTAGCATAGATTCCCCACATTTGGTACCAGTTACCCCGCATTAGGTAGTAATTTCCCCACATTAGGTAGCACAGATTCCCCACATTAGGTAGCACAGATTCCACACATTAGGTATCACAGATTCCACACATTAGGTAGCACAGATTCCCCACATTAGGTAGCAGTTTTCCCACATTATGTAGCAGCTTTCGCACATTAGGTAGCAGTTTTCCAACATTAGGTAGCAGTTTCCTCACATTAGGTAGCATAGATTTCCCACATTTGGTAGTAGTTTCCCCCCCATTAGGCCGCAGGTTCCCTTGCATGTTCCCCACAATAGGTTAAAGTCTCCCCATATTAGATCGCTGGTTCAAACAAACCCCCCCCTCCCCCCACACAAAAAAAACCACACACACAACACAGAGAAACACACAGATAGATAGAGAGAGAGAGACACACACACACAGTCAGAGATACACACAGACAGTCACACACAGACAGAGATAGCGACAGACAGACACACACAAACACACACAGAGACACACTCACAGACCGAGAGACACACACAAAGACAGAGTCACACACACACACACAGTCACACACACAGACAGAGAATCACACACACAGACAGAGAGTCACACACACAGAGAGTCACACACACAGTCACACACACAGACAGAGAATCACACACACAGAAAGAGAGTCACACACACAGAGAGTCACACACACAGTCACACAGACACACACACACACAGACAGAGACACACAAACAGAGATAGAGTGAGACAGACACACAATCACTTACCCATCCAGCGCAGCGCTCCTTCTCTCCGGCGCTCTGCGAGTGACGTCACGTCCTCCTGCGCGGCCCTGCTGGGTGACGTCAGGCCGGCGCAACAGAAGACGTGGGGGCGCAGGCCGGTTCACTGTGCAGGTGACGGGGGGGGTGCTTCTACTACTACGGAGACAAGTGAGACAGCGCAAAAGTGAGGACGGGGGGGAGGGTGAGGGGTGCTATTACAGAGGCAGCGCAAGTGAGGAGCGGCGGCGTACCTGGTGTCACCCCATCAGGATGGTGTCACCCGTTGCGGGCCGCACCCCCCGCACCCCGGTCGCAACGCCACTGTATACACAAGCCGGTGTATACTAATGTGTGGAATAGCATTGAATTTAGCACAGAGACAGAAATACAGGTACGAAATAGTACACTACTTGGTTGTATGTATGCCCTTTGCAATGATGAGCGCACTGTTAAGTGTATTTATACGCAGAAAAAAACTTTTTTCTTCTTTCATACACCAGCAGGTATATAACATGTGGTATAGCACTGAATTTAGCACAGAGACAGAAAAAAAGGTAGTATATAGTACACTATTTGGTTGTATGTACACCCTTTGCAATGTTGAGGGCACCGTTAAGCGTATTTATATGCGGAAATTTTTTTTTTTTTCTTTCATACACCAGCAGGTGTATAACGTGTGGTATAACACTGAATTTAGCACAGAGACAGATTAACCGGTGAAAAATGGTAAAAAGGCACTAAAGTCCACACTAATATCACTTATTTCTGAACAGCAGCAGGACCCAACTGGGCAGCACTACAGAATTTTTTTTTTTTTTTACAGGGATTAAAGCCTAAATTGAACTCTGTCACACAATTGTGAGAATCAGATTTGTGGAGCAACAGAAAAAACTCAATTGGGCTGAAAAAAGAGGAGATTAGATGCTCCATACAGGTAAAACAGCTGTGAGATCTATGACGCAGGTGACTGCTATGCAGCACCTCTGTGCCTGCTATATTGAGTAACAAGAATACGAGGTTTTGCTAGAATCGTCTTCGTCAGAACAGCAGAAACACTGTGCCCTGTGTCTTTCCCTAATGCTGATGTCACCGCTACTCGTAGTGGTCGGATGCTGTAGAACGCCGTTGTATGCGATCAGCACACAGACCTGCAGTCACTACCTTTCCCTATCTCGTGCATAGAAGAGATGACCAGAGGGAAGATGGCCGCCGATTATATAGGGCTGTGACATCACAGGGGTCAGTGAAGACTGATTGGCTGCATTTGACATGTGATTCAGGGTCAGCCCGCCTACCTTGATTCCCTCACCAGCTTCCCGCCCTCCCATGGTGCCTTGCCCCATGTACTGACATGTGGAGCCGCCATCTTAGGTCTAAAACAGCCTAGATCGCAGGAAAATGGAGTTTAACCCCTTAAGGACACAGCCCATTTTCACCTCTAGGACGCAGCCCTTTTTTGCACATCTGACCACTGTCACTTTAAACATTAATAACTCTGGAATGCTTTTACTTATCAATCTGATTCCGAGATAGTTTTTTCGTGACATATTCTACTTTAACATAGTGGTAAATTGTTGTGGTAACTTGCATCCTTTCTTGGTGAAAAATCCCAAAATTTGATGAAAAAATTGAAAATTTTGCATTTTTCTAACTTTGAAGCTCTCTGTTTGTAAGGAAAATGAATATTCCAAATATTTTTTTTTGGGATTCACATATACAATATGTCTACTTGATATTTTCATCATAAAATTTATGAGTTTTTACTTTTGGAAGACACCAGAGGGCTTCAAAGTTCAGCAGCAATTTTACAATTTTTCACAAAATTTTCAAACTCGCAATTTTTCATGGACCAGTTCAGGTTTGAAGTGAATTTGAAGGGTCTTCATATTAGAAATACCCCATAAAAGACCCCATTATAAAAACTACACCCCCCAAAGTATTCAAAATGACATTCAGTAAGCATTTTAACCCTTTAGGTGTTTCACAGGAAAAGCAGCAAAGTGAAGGAGAAAATTCAAAATCTTCATTTTTTACACTTGCATGTTCTTGTAGACCCAATGTTTGAATTTTTACAAAGGGTAAAAGGATAAAATTTATACTTGAATTTGTAGCCCAATTTCTCTCGAGTAAGCACATACCTCATATGTCTATATAAATTGTTCGGCGGGCGCAGTAGAGGGCTCAGAAGCGAAGGAGCGACAAGGGGATTTTGGAGAGTACGTTTTTCTGAAATGGTTTTTTGGGGGCATGTTGCATTTAGGAAGCCCCTATGGTGCCAAAACAGCAAAAAAAAACATGGCATACCATTTTGGAAACTAGACCCCTTGAGGAACGTAACAAGGAATTAAGTGAGCCTTAATACCCCACAGGTGTTTCATGACTTTTGCATATGTAAAAAAAAAAAAAAAAATTCACTAAAATGTGTTTCCCCCCAAATTTCACATTTTTGCAAGGGTTAATAGCAGAAAATACCCCCCAAAATTTGTAACCCCATCTCTTCTGAGTATGGAGGTACCCCATAAGTTGACCTGAAGTGCATTACGGGCGAACTACAATGCTCAGAAGAGAAGGAGTCATATTTGGTTTTTTGAGAGCAAATTTTGCTCGGGGGGCATGTCGCATTTAGGAAGCCCCTATGGTGCCAGTACAGCAAAAAAAAAAATGACATGGCATACCATTTTGGAAACTAGACTCCTTGAGGAACGTAACAAGGGATAAAGTGAACCTTAATACCCCACAGGTGTTTCACGACTTTTTCATATGTAAAAATTTTTTTTATTTTTTTACCAAAAATGCTTGGTTTAGCAAAAATTTTACATTTTTAAAAAAGGTAATAGCAGAAAATAGCCCCCAAAATTTGAAGCCCAATTTCTCCCGATTCAGAAAACACCCAATATGGGGATGAAAAGTGCTCTGCTGGCGCACTACAGGTCTCAGAAGAGAAGGAGTCACATTTGGCTTTTTGGAAGCAAATTTTGCTCTGGGGGCATTCCGCATTTAGGAAGCACCTATGGTGCCAGGACAGAAAAAAAAACCCACATGGCAGACCATTTTGGAAACTAGACCCCTTGGGGAACGTAACAAGGTGTAAAGTGAACCTTAATACCCCACAGGTGTTTCACGACTTTTGCATATGTAAAAAAAAAAAAATTTTTTACACTAAAATGCTTGTTTTCCCCCAAATTTTACATTTTTACAAGGGATAATAGCAGAAAATACCCCCCAAAATTTGTAACCCCATCTCTTCTGAGTATGGAAATACCCAATAAGTGGACGTGAAGTGCACTGGGGGTGAACTACAATGCTCAGAAGAGAAGGAGCATCATTGAGCTTTTGGAGAGAGAATTTGGCCATGTGCATTTCCAAAGCCCCCCGTGGTGCCAGAACAGTGGACCCCCCCACATGTGACCCCATTTTTAAAGCTACACCCCTCACGGAAGGTAATAAGGGGTGCAGGGAGAATTTACACCCCACTGGCATTTGACGGATCTTTGGAACAGTGGGCTGTGCAAATTAAAAATTTTATTTTTCATTTTCACAGACCCCTGTTTCAAAGATCTGTCAGACACCTGTGGGGTGTAAATGCTAACTGTACCCCTTGTTACATTCCGTGAGGGGTGTAGTTTCCAAAATGGGGTCACATGTGGGTATTTATTGTTTTGCACTTATGTCAGAACCGCTGTAAAATCAGCCACCCCTGTGCAAATCACCAATTTAGACCTCAAATTTACATGGTGCACTCTCCCTTCTGAGCCTTGTTGTGCGTCCCCAGAACACTTTGCGCCCACATATGGGGTATCTCCGTCCTCAGGAGAAATTGCGTTACAAATTTTGGAGGCTTTTTTTCTTTTACCGCTTGTGAAATTTTTAAGTATGGGGCAACACCAGTATGTTAGTGTACAAAAATGTTTTTTTTTTACACTAACATGCTGGTGTAGACCCCAACTTTACCTTTTCATAAGGGGTAAAAGGAGAAAAAGCCCCCCAAAATTTGTTAGGCAATTTCTCCCGAGTACGGCGATACCCCATATGTGGCCCTAAACTGTTGCCTTGAAATACGCCAGGGCTCCGAAGTGAGAGAGCGCCATGTGCATTTGAGGCCTAAATTAGGGATTTGCATAGGGGTGGACATAGGGGTATTCTACACCAGTGATTCTCAAACAGGGTGCCTCCAGCTGTTGCTAAACTCCCAGCATGCTTGGACAGTCAATGGCTGTCCGAAAATGCTGGGAGTTTTTGTTTTGCAACAGCTGGAGGCTCCGTTTTGGAAACACTGCTGTAGGATACGTTTTTCATTTTTATTGGGGGGGAAGGGGTGGTGGGGGGGGGGCAGTGTACGTGTGTATATGTAGTGTTTTACTCTTTATTTTATGTTAGTGTAGTGTTTTTAGGTTACATTCACACTGACGGCGGATTACACTGAGTCTCCCGCTAGGAGTTTGAGCTGCGGCTGCAGCTCAAACTTGAAGCAGGGAACTCACTGTAATCCGTCGCCACTGTGAATGTAACCTGTACATTCATATGGGAGGGGGGGGAACTACAACTCCCAGCATGCACTGACAGAACGTGCATGCTGGGAGTTGTAGTTTTGCAACAGCTGGAGGCACACTGGTTGGAAAATACTGAGTTAGGTAATAGAACCTATTACCTAACTCGGTATTTCCCAACCAGTGTGCCTCCAGCTGTTGCAGAACTACAACTCTCAGCATGTACTGAATGCCAAAGGGAATGCTGGGAGATGTAGTTATGCAACAGCTGGAGGCACGCAAGTACAACTCCCAGCATGCCGAGACAGCCATTTGCTGTTCCTGAATGCTGGGAGTTGTAGTTTTGCAAGATTTAGAGGGGTTCAGGCTGGAGATCACTGACAGTGGTCTCTAAACTGTGGCCCTCCAGATGTTGCAAAACTACAAATCTCAGCATGCTAAGACAGCAAACTGCTATCTGGGCATGCTGGGAGTTGTAGTTTTGTAATATCTGGAGGGCTACAGTTTAGAGACCACTGTCAGTGATCTCCAGCCTGAACCCCTCTAAATCTTGCAAAACTACAACTCCCAGCATGCCAACACAGCAAACAGCTGTCAAGGCATGGTGGGAGTTGTAGTTTTGCAACATCTGGAGGGCGACAGTTTAGAGACCACTCTCTAAACTGTCGCCCTGCAGATGTTGCTAGGCAACAGACTCCTGGACACGCGGCGTCATACTTACCTCCACCGCCGCCGTAATCACAGCCGCCGCCGGGTGAGTGACCGCCGCTGCCGCCGCCGCCGCTATTACACGGTTCCCCCCGCTGTGTCCGGACACCGATGGGTGGGCATAGCGGGGGGAACCGAACTTTAACCCCCCCGCCCCCAGTCTGCTATTGGTCGGTCGCTCCGCCGATCAATAGCAGGGATAGGAGGGGTGGCAACCCTGCCACCTCACTCCTATCTCTTCAAGGGGGATCGAGGGTGTCTTGGACACCCCCGATCCCCCTTATTTTATCGCGGCGCCGCGATTGATGGGCAGGGGGAGAGCGCTCCCCCTGCAAACACCATAGATGCCGTGATCAGAACTGATCACGGCATCTATGGGGTTAATGCTGCTGGGACCGGCGCGATCGCGGCCCCGGCAGCTGCGGTGGGACTCCGGCTGTGATTGACAGCTGAGTCCCACCCGTGATCTCCTGCGCTGCCCGCGGCAGAGCAGGAGATCGCCTGGACGTATGCATACGTCCAATAGCGGGAAGGGGTTAATAAAGCGATTTGTGCGATTCGATCAAGTTCGTATTCGATCAAAATCGAATTTTTCCTGAAATTCGTAACGAATTCGGGTTCGTCAGATTCGATTCGCTCATCTCTAATTATATGCATCCTGACACATTCTTATGACTAGCATTATCTCACTAGACACTTAAAACTTTCTATACATTTTTAAAGTTCTCTAGACATATCTAAAGCTCTCGAAAACATTTCTCAAGCTTTTTAGACATTTATACAGCTTACTCAACATTTATTAAGCTCTCTAAAACATTTCTCAAGCTTCCTAGACATTTATATATCACTAAACATTTTTATATATCTCACTAGACATTTTTATATTTCACTAGACATTTTAATACTTTTGTCATTTAAGTTACCTGCTTGTACATGAAAGTTATATTGGCTTGCCTGAGGCTATCTACCAATACGTTAGCTACTAGGGTCTATTGGCTACACGCTCTTACCCCCTAGAACACAACAGTATAACCTTACCTAGGTTTCCTTTAATAAATATGTGCATCAATTTTTAGCTCGCAAGAGCACCTGCTGGCCGGGCAGGGCATCTCACACATGTAGAGAGAAAAGAGAAAATTGTGTACATAACAGTGGCAGGAATTGGATAATGAGTTAGGCTACAATTCCTAAAGTGTTTTTAGTTATTTTTTTATGTGAGATATATTTTATTTTGGTGTACTAAGTTAGAATGAGATGAGTAAATTTTAAGTGACTTATGTGATGTACTATGTGTACAGATACTATTTGGAAGATCAGTCTTGGTATCTTAAGGGTAGTTTATTCTGTGACAGATGCTAGCGATTGGTGACAGTAATGCTATTCTCAGAGGAGCTGAGAGAGTCACCTTTTAGTATCTACTAAAACACCTTTTAAATGTTCCTAGTGTATGTACACGTGTACAAGAATTATTTACATTTTACCTTTTGAGTACACGTGCATCTAAGCAGACATTCTTCTGTGTACAACACCCATTTACATTTTTATGTACACAGACACAAGGCAGAATTTTTTTTTTTTGTGTACAATAACCATTTACACTTTCTAGCAGAAATATTTATTAAGACACTCCAACAGTGTTCAGGCACATACACCTGATAAGTGCAATTTTTAGCAAGAAGTCCTTTTGTTACTATGGAGGTACAAGGTATATACATGAAAATGGTGTGTGAGGATCAGCAGTCCACCTACACTAGGAGTCCTTTTGAGGTGTATACACAAAACTGGCATGTAAGGATCAGCAGTCCACCTACACTAGGAGTCTTTTTAACCACGGCCTTACCACAATTAGCCGGGCACAAAACTTATGAATCTCCTGTAGGCTAGGAGTTTCTTGACCTAAGGGTCAGGCCCAAGCTTAATGGTTACGTTGCAAAACTTGGAACAGTCTTAGCACAGTCCTGCTAGGCACATTTTCTTGAACTTTGTAGTTGCTGAAAAAACAAAGAAGTTAGCAAGGAAAAAAAACAAGGGAGTTGATATAACTCTCCCACACCACATTGGTGAGAGTAGAGTGAGACACTGAGGGATTCAAAGTGACCAGGGGACTACTGATCGCTGTGGTAGCTGGTATCATGGTTGGTCCTGGTTGGTTCAGCCCCCTCTCCATGTCAGATGCGGGCCGCAGCACTTTGGTTGGTACCTGTGAAGAAAGCCAAATCTCCTCGACAGGAGAGGGCCTAGGTACTGTCGTTAGTGCCCGAAGTTTAGGCTTCATCTCTTTGTCGTTAGCAGGTCTGGGCACTTCGCTGTACTCAGAATGAAGTGGCTGTTGCTGTTTGCATCTTGTCACCTTGATTGGGTGCGCTGGCCCTTTAAATGCAGCTTTACACTTTGGTACGCTGCCCCTTTAAGATGAGCCGAGGCATGCTGCAGCAGGGTGACTTGGGACAATCTCACCGGTGATGCCGCTCTGGATGTCCCTGGAGATTCCCTTGTCGGGGTAGCCGGCCAGTCGTAGTCCTTGGTAGTGTTAAGCGGCATAGGCTATATTCAAATTCGCGATATTTCACGAATATATGGACGAATATTTGTTATATATTCGCAAAATTTGCATATTCGTAATATTCGCGTAAAATCTCCGCATATGTGAAAATTTGCATATGCAAAAATTAGCATAAAGGGAAATGTGCATGTGCGAAAATTAGCATAAGCGACAATTTGCATACGCGAAAACTAGCATATGCAAATTTTCCCACAGTAGTATTAGAGCCTTCTTTACACCACACAAGCTGGAAGCAGAGAGGGATGATCACTGTGATGTGTACTGTGAAAAAAAAAAAAAAAAAAACGAATATTCGTAATTACGAATATATAGTGCTATATTTGTGAATATTCGTGAATTCGCAAATATGCGATATTCGCGAATAAAATTCGCATTGCGAATATTCACAAGCAACACTAGTCCTCGGTCCCGATGGACAACTGCTGCAAGTGGTCGGCAAGGTTCTGGAACAGTTGGGCTGCAACCGCCACAACTTTCCGCTGTTCCGGTGCCATCTTGATGCTTTCACCCTGAGGAACGCTGCTCTGCTCCATGTCTGTACTCTCCGGCTCTCTGTGCAGACTGAAGAGGTCGCTTTGCAGGGTTTCTTTTGTACTGGGCTTCCCCAAAATGGCTGCCGGCAGGAAGAACGTCCTCCCTGGAACAACGTCTGTGCCTTTAAGTTCCCTTTTGGCTGCGATACAGAAACTTAGCAACCACGCCCAGGGGCGGGCAGTGGCGCAGCGCGGGACTTTTTCGCGTGCTTCTCTGGCAGCAAGTTTAACTCTTGGCATGCTGCCCAGACTAGAGGATCGCAGCATAAATTTGCCTCTTTCTTTATACATTTGCGCAGCGAATAAATCTTCGCCTCCCCCCTTATTTTTCGTGTGGCCCCCTTGTATTGTACACCACACGCACCGCTCTTGTACATGGAAATGCAGTTTACAGCACATGAACACAGTCTCTTATCTGAACACAGTCTCTTATATAGGGGGGAGTGCACTTTCACTGGTGGCAACAGCAGCAGGCACACACCCGTATCCTGTTTGTGAGACGCCAAAAAGGCTTTGTGGTGCCTTGGGTGGGTGTATGGCAGTTGGGCTGTTCCTGTGAGGTATATCATGGTTATAATTAATTCTTGTCAGTCGCAACGCCAGGGTGAGGGTTAAATGCTGTATCCCAAGAGCGATAGGTAGATGCAGAATAAAGTATTGTCCACAACCAGAGATTTGCTGAAAACTTGCGTAAACTTTACTGAAGATTTTCCGTAACATGCGAATACAGGAACAGTCTTCAGCTTCTTCAGTCTTCTTTAGCTTAGTAGGATTTAGTATGCATAGATCCGCTGGATTTAGGGGTATGTTTAGGTCCAGAGGTCTCGCTAGCATAAGCGGGAAAGTTTGTAAGAACTCACTGTTTAGCTTCTGGCTGAGGCCGACAGGCTGTGGCCTAGTATTTGTCGTTGTAAGTTGCGCAGATCTTGACTCTCCAACGATCCGGAACCCAAGAAAGCGTCTATTGGCTGCAGCTCCCTTATATGGGCAGGGGCTGGCCGTTTTAGGATTGGCCCAAACCATCTGTCAATCAGCTTTACAAGGCATTGTGGGTATCACCTGACCCATGAACCTCCAAAGGTCCTTTTACCTACCATAGAGACTAAACTACAGTCACATGACCCGCAGGTCAAGCGACACTATGCAAGGTAAGTATACACTTTCTATACAGTATTTACATTTATTTTAGAAATATATTAACTATTTGAGGGGTGACTAGGGGATGACTAGAGAAGCGGACTCCACAGTTACTAGGAACTCTGACTTTGGGGACCCCTAACCAAGGTACGGTATGCAATACGGTACCGGGACACCACACTGTCTTCTATTAGCTTACATACCTGTCAGATTACACATTCTCTAAGTAACAAAACTAAAGTATCTAGCGCCGAGAATCACTGTTGACATTCGCCGGCATTGCATAGCGATATATATCAGTGCAAGATAAACCACGCCCGCTGTTGGGGTCAGACGGGGGCGCGGCTGACTGATGTGTCGCTTCGGTGACAGGATATTATGTCAGATGCCACAAGTGTTTGGACAGAGCGTAGTGAAACCGGTTAGCACGCGGTTCCCTGCCTCTGCAGGTATGCGCTCCGTCCTCTCTGCACGCTGGACTACATGACTGTGATTACCCACTCAGTGAAGTGCTTTGTATCTAGTGATGAGAAGCAGGGGCCATATTCAAATTCATGATATTTTACAAATTATTAACCGTTATTCGTCCTATGTTTGCAAAATTTGCATATTTGCTATGTCCGTTCACTTTTTTTTCCCAAACGAAAATTTGCATGGAAAATTTGCATAAAAATTTGCATGTGAAAAAAAAACACAAAAAAGAATATTTGTCATTAGGAATATATATAGCACTATATTCTAAATAATCGCGAAGTGCCGATATTCGCGATAAAAATTTGCATTACGAATATTCGTGCTCAACACTATTTGTATCTAGCTTCTCTTTCGGGTACAACAGTAATTGGGAGCATGTTTCTATTTTTAGGTTTACCCCTGAGATGCTGTCGCTGGCTGTTAGTACTGGATCTGGAGTGAGAAAAGATTAAAGCGTACCCGTTTAGCTCCTTTATTTATTTCTTTATTATTTCTTTATTTTTTTATTTTTATTTTATTACACTTTTATTTAGCTCACTAGTCTGAATTCATCTCAAAGGGAGGTGGTGTGGCCTCACTGTGCAGGTCTCCTCCCCCTCCCTCAGTATGCTGTCTGCTCACATCTCCCCTTAGCATTAGCAAAACTACAATTCCCAGCTTGTCCTCACTGACAGTAGTGGGACACAAGCTGACAGTGGGAGAATTGTTCCTCCAGCTGTGAGCCCTACGCTCACAGCTGTCAATCAAGGAAGTGGGTCCATGACATAGGTGATGACGCATGGACACAGCAGGACTAGTATGTGTCCAAGTAGGCGGGGAGGGCAGTTGTTTGACTGGCTTTTTCAGTATAAAAATACTGAAAATGTTGTAATGAAAGCAATTGCAAAACCTATTGGTTTTACTTGCTTTACAACATATCAAAAGTTTTGTATCTGACAGTGCCCATTTAAGGGAGGGATAGCATCATTTTTCCTTTACAGGGCAAATCCTGACAATTTTTGTGTTTTTCCCTTCTCTCTTTACAGGTATCTCCAGCTTGACAGTCTACATGCACCTTTTTGTAGTGGGGAAAATTGATATATAAACCCCACTGTGCTTTTACCCCTATTTATATTTGCGCCTCTCATGGAATTTAAAACTTATGTTCTTTGCATAGATCTTTTTCTTATTTCTGACCATAAGATCTAGGACATATTGTGGCATTTATTGCTCTTTGGATACATTATGTTTGATATAGGTTTCCCCTGAAGAAGAAGAACCCAATGGTCACTCAGAGTCAGAGTCCAAATACCTTCTATGCAGAGGAAAGAAACTTCCAGAAGGCGGGGCTTCATTTTCATGTCAATAACTGTCCAGAGCATTAGCAAATCCCCATAGCAAACCTCTCCTGTTCTGTTCAGATCCTGACACAGACAGAGGTGACAGCAGAGGGCACTGTGGTCGGATTGGAAAGAACTACACAACTTTCTCTGTAGTATACATCAGCCTATAAATACTGGAAGGCTGAAGATTCTTAAATAGAATTTTCTGTCCTCTGGAGTACCCCTTTAATTTTAGCGAGTGGCCACAACAGAAAAAAATGTGAATAAAGTGAAGGGCCTGAAATCTTTACGAATACATTGTACTTTATATGGACGACCTTGAGTCCCAGATAATGAGGAGGGGTTGTTGTATGAAATCTTCTTGATTTGACAATTCTTTAAAGAAAAATGGGAAAGGTATGGACCATGAAGTACCATATTAGTTCCTACTGGCAGCCTCAAAGTAATGTGATGGTGATAAAACAACATTAAGACCAGTTGCTTCCATCATGGTTTCACCCTGAGAACATAATAAAGCCATTTAAACCCAAACACATTGTTCTACTAAGCTCCCTCACAAGGCAAGGTCTACAGAAAGTCCTCCTCCCTTTGTCATTTCTTTGTATGCCGTTGCTTAGATCAGTTGTGCAGAACTAAATTCACAGGCTACTTTGCCTGCAAGCACAGAACAAGCAGAAAACTGATCGTTACCATGGTTACATTCCATCCCAATGGTTTAACCCATTATGTCTCTGGCAATATGATCCTTTTCTTGGAAGCACTTTGGATTGGTTTGTGTGACAGGGATGAGCAGGGTTATGATAGTTAATGAAGAATTTATCTATACAGTACATACTCTTAGTGTAATTGCTTTTTTATCATCTCATTAAAAATAATTTTGTTGCTATCAGTAATTAGGTTTGATGTAACTGTCAAGATGATAAAAGAAGCCTTCAAATGCAGTGCACGAGGGAACAGCCCAGAGACATGAAACAAGTCATTGAATGGCTAAGGTACAATATATTTTATTTTATGCCCAATCAATCTATTCAACAACGGGTGCATGTATGTTATAGTATTGAGCTATAGTAGTGTATTGTTTTTTTTTTTAACTTTTTCACTTTATAATCTAAACTAAAGGCTAATTGTGTCACCATTAGCAATTAGGGTTGATCTAACTGTCAAGGCAATTGTTACGTTATGCGCTCCGACCACACACGCTGGCCTTGAACGCATGGTCCGTTACCTGCTGCTGCCGGAGGGGCTGGGATTCACATCGCGGGAACGCGCCCGCATGCGAATCCCAACCCGTCACTCACCTGGTGCTTCTCCTGCCCACGCCTCTGCCTCTCTGCTCCGACGTGCGCGTCCCTGTCCCTTAGGGCGCGTGCTGGAGCTTTAAGATTTAAGGGGTAAGTGCGCCCATTAGGAAAGTAACACCTGTGGCTCATTGATAAATTCCTCAACCTCCCACACTTCTCTGCCGGATCTTTGTTGCCCTTTAGCCTTAGAGAAAGCAATCCTGTGTATTGCCTTGCCGTGCATCATACCTTTGCTCTGTGACCTGACCTTGCTCTTTTGGCGCCTGACTACTGACCACTTGCTACGTTCCTGACTATGCATCTGTGCCGCCTGCCCTGACCTTCTGCTATCTTGACCACGAGTTGCCTTATCCCACCTGTGCCTCGAATCCCCTCAGCCGCCTGTGTGGTCGAGCCATGCCAGGGGTAGCGACCTGGGTGCCGCCTGCCGTAGCAAGTCCATCCTGCTTTGCGGCGGGCTCTGGTAAAAACCAGCGGCACCATAGACTCTGCTCCCTGGTACGGTCCGAGTCATCTACCACACAGGTCCAGCAGACCCACTATCATCAGTGTTCCAGTCTACTGAAACGTGAGTGTTACAGTAAGATCCAGCCATGGATCCTGCTGAGGTACCCCTGCCTGAGGTCATGGATCTTCCCTCCTTTGTGGTTCGTCAGTCTCAGCAATTGGCGCGACAGGCGCAGCAACTTACCCAACTGTCTGCTATGATACAACAGCTATTGGCCTTGCAGCAACAACAGCAGCAGATACTGCAACCTGGCCCACTCCCACCACCAGTTCTTGCAGTGTCTTCTGGCTCCCAGCTAAGTCTGCCTTTACCTTCTAAGTATGATGGTGATTCCAAGTTATGCAGAGGCTTCGTCACACAGTGCTCCATGCACTTGGAGCTCATGTCTGAACAGTTTCCGATGGAACGTGCGAAGGTGGCCTTTGTCATTAGTCTACTGTCCGGAAAGCCCTGGCCTGGGCAACCCCCCTTTGGGACTGTGGTGATACGGTATCTTCCAATTTGTCGGCTTTCTTGGCAGAATTTCGCAATATACCTCTTCTGCTGAGACGGCTTTGTGCCTCTTCTGCTTAACATCTGTCAAGGGAATTCTTCTGTTGGTGACTGTGCGGTTCAATTCCGCACTCTAGTCTCAGAACTTGCATGAAATGATGAGGCCTTGTGTGCCACATTCAAAAAAGGACATGTGATCCTCCATCTTCTTTGACTGAACTTATCCACTTAGCCACACGCATTGATGTGCGTTTTGCTGAGAGACAGGAGGAACTGCGTTTAGAGAGGGAACCAGACCGAACACGGAGATATCCTTGCCTGGCACCCATGTTTTAACGTCCCCCTCTTCTGTTTCCTGCATCTCTTGCCGAAGAGGCTATGCAAGTGGATCGTTCTCGTCTTATGCAACAGGAGAGGTAACAACGACGCAGTGAGAATTTGTGCTGGTATTATGCTGGCCCGGAGTACTTCCTCAAGGACTCTACAGTTCGCCCACAGCGTCCGGGAAACACTCGCACCTAGGGTACGTGGGAGAGGCATCCCTGGGTGTGAATACTACCACTTCACGCTTAACTATTTCTGTACAAGTCTTCGCTTCAGCCAAGTCTTCCTTCAGTGCTACAGCATTTTTGGATTCTGGAACAGCAGGTGACTTTATTGATGCTTCTTTGGTCCACAAGTATCATCTTCCTGTCATTCGGCTTGCCAAGCCCTTGTTCATCTCCTCTGTTAATGGACAAAATCTGGACAGTGTGGTTCACTTCCGTACAGAATTTCTCATTATGCAAGTGAGTGTATTGCATAAAGAAAAGATTGAATTCTATGTTCTGCCACACTGTACTTAAGAGATTCTTCTTGGCCTTCCTTGGCTGCAATGCCATTCTCCGCAACTGGATTGGAGAACTGGAGAAATAATTAGTTGGGGACAATCCTGTCAAAATCTTTGCCTCAAACCAGTTCAGCCTAAAGTTGTTTCTCGCCTTCCTCTCCCAGTTTCCTCTGTTGTGCCTGCTGTTGCGTGACTTGACCATCTGGCAACAGACCCAACAGTCGTTATCCCAGGCTTCTTCATGCATGAAGGCGCAAGCTGATAAGAGTAGAAGACCTCCATCCTTCTCTACTGGTAACATGGTGTGGCTTTCCTCTAAGTACATCCGCTTCAAGATCCCCTGTTACAAGCCTCGCTACCTTGGTCCCTTCCAGATTCTACAAAAAATGTATCCTGTCTCCTACAAACTCTGTCTACCTGGTATGTTACATATATATATTCGCAATTCCTTCCATGTCTCTCTCCTCAAGCCTCTTGTCATGAACTGGTTTTCTCAAAAGAATCTTGTCCCCACACCTGTCTCCGGCCATTCTGACATCTACAAAGTTAAAGAGATTCTTGCCACTAAAACCGGTAAAAAAATGTTCTGGTCGACTGGGAGGGTTACGGTCCTGAGGAAAGATCGTGGGAGCCTGAGGAGAATATCCTGGACCGTGACCTTCTCAGGAGTTTTCTGAACCGTAAAAGTAGGGGGAGACCAAAGGGGGTTTACTGTTACATTATGCGCTCTGGCCGAACACGCTGGCTGTGAGTGTATGGTCCCGTTACCTGTTGCTGCCGTCGGGGCTGGGATTCGCATGCCAGGACGCGCCCGCATGTGAATCCCAGCGCATTACTCACCTGGCGAGCGCGCGTGTCCCCGTCCCTTAGGGCGTGCACGCACCTGAGCTTTAAGATTTAAAGGGCCAGTGCGCCCATTAGTGAAGTATCACCTGTGGCTCATTGATAATTCCTCAACCTCCCACACTTCTCTGCTGGATCTTTGTTGTTCTAGAGCCTTAGAGGAAGCATTCCTGTGTATTGCCTTGCCGTGTATCATACCTTTGCTCCGTGACCTGACCTTGCTCCTCTGCCGCCTACCTACAGACCACTTGCTACGTTCTTGACTATGCATTTGTGCCACCTGCCCTGACCTTCTGCTATCCTGACTATGAGTTGCCTTATCCCACCTGTGCCTCGAATCTCCTCAGCCGCCTGGGTGGTCGAGCCGTGCCAGGGTCGAGCCGTGCCTGCTGCAGCAAGTCCATCCCGCTTTGCGGCGGGCTCTGGTGAAAACCAGCAGCACCTTAGACTCCGCTCCCTGGTATGGTCCGATTCATCTACCACACAGGTCCCGCAGATCCACTATCATCAGTGTTCCAGTCTACTAAAACGTGAGTGTTACAGCAATTATGGAATCTTTTATGGAGCCATAAAGCCAGTAAGTCACTAAGGTTGCTTATACCATATCTGTCATTAGCAAACACTATTTATATAATATAGATAATAAAAGTATATATATATATATATACAGTATAATATACATTGATTAAAAAAAACTGTCTTGAAACTGCAGCTATGGCCTGTGTTTCCGTGCAGAGACTAAATACAGGAAGTGTAGGCAGTGCAAGCAGGGCTCTGTCCACTGTGGACAAGCAGGGCTCTGTACACTGAGGACAAGCAAGGCTCTGTACACTGAGGACAAGCAAGGCTCTGTACTCTGAGGACAAGCAGGGCTCTGTACATTGAGGACAAGCAGGGCTCTGTACACTGAGGACAAGCAGGGCTTTGTACACTGAGGACAAGCAGGGCTCTGTGCACTGAGGACAAGCAGGGTTGTGTGCACTGAGGACAAGCAGGGCTCTGTACACTGAGGACAAGTAGGGCTCTGTGCACTGAGGACAAGCAGGGCTCTGTGCACTGAGGACAAGCAGGGCTCTGTGCACTGAGGACAAGCAGGGCTCTGTGCACTGAGGACAAGCAGGGCTCTGTGCACTGAGGACAAGCAGGGCTCTGTACACTGAGGACAAGCAGGGCTCTGTACACTGAGGACAAGCAGGGCTCTGTACACTGAGGACAAGCAGGGCTCTGTACACTGAGGAAAAGCAGGGCTCTGTGCACTGAGTACAAGCAGGGCTCTGTGCACTGAGGACAATCAGGGCTCTTTACACTTAGGACAAGCAGGGCTGTGTGCTCTGAGGACAAGCAGGGCTCTGTACACTGAGGACAAGCAGGGCTCTGTACACTCAGGACAAGCAAGGCTCTGTGCACTGAGGACAAGCAGGGCTCTGTACACTCAGGACAAGCAGGGCTCTGTACACTGAGGACAAGCAGGGCTCTGTACACTGAGGACAAGCAGGGCTCTGTGCAGTGAGGACAAGCAGGGCTCTGTACACTGAGGGCAAGCAGGGCTCTGTACACTGAGGACAAGCAGGGCTCTGTACACTGAGGACAAGCAGGGCTCTGTGAACTGAGTGCACAGAGCCCTGCTTGTCCTCAGTGCACAGAGCCCTGATTGTCCTCAGTGCACAGAGCCCTGATTCTCCTGAGGACAAGCAGGGCTCTGTACACGGAGGACAAGCAGGACTCTGTGCACTGTGGAGAAGCTGGGCTCTGTGCAGTGAGGCTTTGTAACATGCCCCCAGCTCACACAACAGGCTGATTGACAAGCCAAGAGCCTGCACAGAGCACTGCTTGTCCCGCTCACACTTCTAGATACACAGGTAATAGCTGCAGGGACAAGACAGCTTTTTTAAAATCTCAAAACCATATACATTAACCAATGTTTATTACAAACATACATATAATGTTATTATCTACATAATATAAAAAAAATGAAAATGACAATACCCAATTAAAGACTCATCTAGAGTTTTTTTTCCATTATTGAAAAACATAAGACTTGGTCTAAAAAGCCAAATTAGCTTATTTATTCTTATGAGGGAATGCTCAAAGGGGTCTTGCAGATTTCCGTCTTATCATAGTTCCATCATATAGACCCTGGGTGCACAACCTTTTTAACTCTGTGGGCTGAATAGTCATATTCTGATTACAGTAGACACAATAACATTTTAGATCATTAAAACACTATGGTAATGCTTTGTGCATGGACCACCCTGTTAGGTCCTAAGGCAGATGAAAGCACCATGCTGTAGTAAATCAGTATGGTTTCCAAATTTACTTCAGCTATAGGCAGTGTTATTGTTATTGATCTTGTGGTAAGCTGCTTTTTAGCTGCTATGCAGGCAGCAATTTGCAATGAATTTGCTTGTAGCTAATGTCAATAAGAAAATCCCTCTGACTTGCATGTTGTTTTGGTTTTAGCTACACTGTTTCTGGAACACAGTTGCAATGTGTGGACCAGGTAGACCTAATGGGTAGTCTGTGAAGATTGCATCTTTTGTGTGTGGTGTGGTGTGTGTGTTTGTGTGTGTGTGTGTGTGTGTGTGTCTGGCTTTTTTAGTGAGGCTTGGATAATGTATTAAATCATGGTAGACACTGCTGGCACTATTCATAATAATAGGGGAAATTCATCAGTCTACACTAGTCAGCATTCATTCAGCCTGCACTATTAACAGTAGTGACATTCCACACACCAAGATGGTGAGAAACAGCTGCCACTGCTAGGTTGGTGTCTGTACCCCACCTAATCTGATCAACATAATTTACTGCACAAAGAATAAAGTATGATATCAACACATAGGAGAGTGAGTACCTCTTATTTTAATCTTTTTATGGGTTAATTTTTTTAGGGTTGCTGATGTTTACCACAGAAATTTTTGTTGGATGATTCTAAATATAGCTAGAGATGAGCGCATTTTTGGAAAATTCTGCCAATTCGGAGAATTTCCTGAAAAATGTGGTTCGGTCCGAATTTATTCATGGCGAATCGCTATTAAAAACAGCTATTTCTGGGCTACAGAGAGACTCAATAGGAGTGTAGAACACTTTGCCTTCAGTAATATGCATTAGGAGTGTGCTGTGTTAGTGAAATAATACTGTTATTCAGTATAACATGCAGATTACAGGCATCGCTATTAGAATCACTGCCGCAGAGTGTCTGGATGTGGCAGCAGGGTCGGGAGACCAAAGTGTAAAGAAAAGAGTTATTAAATGGGATTTAACTCCTTCCCTAATAAAAGTTTGAATAATCCCCCTTTTCCCATTTAAAAAAAAAAACATGTAAATAAAAATAAATAGATATGTGGTATCGCCCTTTGTGTAAATGTCCAAACTTTAAAAATGTATTGTTAATTGAACTGCATGATCAATGGCGTATACGAAAAAGAATTTAAAAATTAAAAAATGAATAAAAAGGGATTAAAAAGACAGATCAAAACAAAAATGGTACCGAAAACTTCAGATCACGGCACAAAAAATGAACCCCATACATCCCCATATGTGGAAAAATAAAAAAGTTATAGGGGTCAGAAGAGGACATTTTTAAACATTTACATTTTTGTGCATGTAGTTAGGATTTTTTTCTAAAAGTAAGACAAAATCAAACCTATATAAGTAGGGTATCATTTTAATCATATGGACCTACAGAATAAAGATAGGATGTCATTTTTACAAAAAAAAGCACTATGTAGAAATGGAAGCCCCCAAAGTTACAAAATTGCATTTTTCTTCTTTCAATTTTCTCGCACAATAACTTTTTTTTGTTTTCACTGTAGATTTTTGGGTAAAATGACTAATGTCATTACAAAGTAGAATTGGTGGCGCAAAAAAAAAAGCCATCATATGGGTCTGTAGGTGCAAAATTGAGGTGAGGAGGAAAAAAAGAAAGGGGTTAATGTGCCAGCAGCATGAGGAGATCACATGGCGGCACAATGACAGAGCCTGGTAAATGGAATGAGAAAACTTTAAATTATTTTTTGAGGACCCATTGAAAGGCAAGTCTGGTACCAGCAGCCGTGGCAATTCCAGCTCCAATAGTGTATAATTGCTGCAGGGTAAACTATGGCAAAGCTCCTAGTTGTATCTTAAAATCGAGCTGGCGGTCCGCCGCAAGGCCAGCTACCGCATGTCCCAGCCCCTGCCTATCAGCACCCCCATGCTCTGAGTTTCCACTTGAAAAGGGTGGGACTGCAGTACCAGAAACTTGGACCAAAGCACATTCAGCTTCTGCACTGTTGTATAAGTAAGCACATACTGCTGTTTCTGCAGTGGAAAAGCTCGTACTTGTATTTTAAAATCGAGCTGGCGGTCCTCCGCGAGGCGAGCTACCACCTGTTCCAGCCCCTGCATCTCAGCGCCCCCCAACTGTGAAACTGCGAATGTTTCATTTAATTAGTTATGGTTCATTGTTATGGCTCCAACCTCTTTCATTGGACTCTTGTAGTAATTCCAGAGGTAATATATGAGGACGACCATAGGGACTAATGCTGTATGACCACAAAAACCAATATAACAAGGAGTCACATGACGGCAAAATGACAGAGCCTAGAGATGGCAGCAGCCCGACGAGACCATAGTGCCTCACAAATGAAAAATGAAAAAATTAAAGATATTTTAAATTGAAGATTTTAAATTAATTAAAATTTTATAAGTTTAATTTAATGTGCCAACAGCATAGGGAGACCATATGGTGGCAGAATGACACAGCCTGGAAGTGGCAGCAGCTTGATGAAACCATATAGTGGCAGAATGAACCAGCCTGGAGATGGCAGCAGCCTGCGAAACCATACGGCCTCACAATTGAAAAGATTAAAGATTGTTTTTAATTTAAATTGAAGATTTCAAATAGATTAACATAAAAAGTTTTATTTAATGTGCCAGCCAGGGTGTGTCTGGGTCCTCTGTCTTGTCTTCCTCATCACTCTGTAGCTCCATAGCCTAATACTGCTCCTCCTCTCCTGTCAGATGACTATAAAAACCACCCATTTCACAAAGCCTTGCCTTTGCTCCACTGTCCACCCCCCCCCCCATCCTCCTCCTCTTACAGTTCAGCCCCACAGGGCTCATGTGGCCGTGAGATGTAGGTGTCACGTCTCCAGTGCTCTGACCAGCCATCGTTTCCAACACATGTTGTAGGAAATGAAGCAGTGGAATGACATAGTTGATCCCGTCATCCTGGCGACTGACTAATAATGTGGCTTCCTCAAAGGGCCTGAGCAAAAGGTAGGTGTCACGTATGAGCTGCCACTGATTCACATTGAAGTTACACAGGGGAGTCCCCCTATCCACTTGGATAATCAAGAAATCGGTGATAGCTTTTCTCTATTGGTATAGTTGGTCCAACATATTGAAGGTGGAATTCCAACGCGTGGAAACATCGCATGTCAGACTATGTTGGGGGATGTTGTTCTGACGCTTCAGCTCAAGGAGGGTGAGCTTTGCTTTGTACGACTGTCTGAAGTGCATGCAAAGTTTCCTTCCCATTGTTAGGATGTTTTGGTAGATGGGGGAACACTTCAGGAACCGCTTGACAAACAGATTGAACACGTGTGCCATGCAGGGCGTATGCCTCAGGCTTCCCAAGTGACATCCAACACCCCCAGTCAACACCAATTACAAAGTAGAATTGGTGGTGCAAAAAATAAGCCATCATATGGATTTTTAGGTGCAAACTTGAAAGAATTATGATTTTTTAAAGGTAAGAAGAAAAAAAAGAAAGTGCAAAAAAGGAAAAACCCTGAGTCCTTAAGGGGTTAAAAGTGTTCTAGACTACAAAAAACAGGTGTGTAGCTTTGGCTAGCCTTTCACAGCAACTAGGCCCTCATGACTTTAACAGGAACAAAATCGTACACCACGTAGGTTTACGTACAGTTTACAATTATGAGAGGAGGACCACATGCTCCGCTACAAACTGTATAAGGCTACAAAAACAGTGTAGCTTTGGCTGGCCTTTCACAGTAACTAGGCCCAAATTAGGAAAATATATAAAGGACACCAAGTAGGTGGACGTACAGGTTACACTTATGAGAGGACTATGCGCTCCACTACGTTTAAAACTGTATTAGAAACAAGTGTGTAGCTTTGGCTGTCCTTTCACAGTAAGTAGGCCCAGACAGGGAAAAAAAGATACACCACTCATGTACACACAGGTTACACTTATGAGAGGACAATACACTCTGCTACGCAACCTGTATTAGGCACTGAAATCAGGTGACTATGGCTTTTCGTGCTCAGCCTAACTGGCCCCTATAAGCTTTAGAGTTGTAGTACACACTAGTACTAAAGTACAGAGTTGCTGTGTAGTGCAGCCCCGTACAGTATTATTATGCACTAATAGCAGGTGATAATGGCTTTTAGTTCTCCGCCTAACTGGCCCTTATAAGCTTTAGAGTTGTTGTACACCCCACTGCAGCAGTACAGAGTTGCTGTGTAGTATACCCAAAAGGGTACTTTCTCTCTCTCTCTCCCTCCCTTCCCTGTCAGTGCTTTTCTGCAGTTATTTGGGCTTGTGATGAATCACTGCTGTGAAGGTGTTTTTCTGTGCAACACACACACTGCTCTCTCTCTGCAATAAAACGCTCTCTCTGACATAAAATGCTGGAATGGCTGGCCGCAAGATGGCTGCTGATTATATAGGGCTGTGACCAGGGCTCAAGTCATAGTTAGTACGGTTGAAAAAAGACATACGTCCATCAAGTTCAGCCAGGGAATTGAAGGGTAGGGGTGTGGTGCGATATTGGGGAAGGGATGGGATTTTATATTTCTTCATAAGCATTAATGTTATTTTGTTCCAGGAATGTATCTAATCCTGTTTTAAAGCTGTAAATTTTTCCTGCTGAGACCAGTTCCTGAGGTAGACTGTTCCATAAGTTTACAGTTCTCATGGTAAAGAAGGCGTGTCGCCCCTTGAGACTAAACTTTTTCTTCTCCAGACGGAGGGAGCGCCCCCTCGTCCTTTGGGGGGGGGGGGTTAACCTGGAACAGTTTTCTCCATATTTTTTGTATGGGCCATTAATATACTTACATACATTTATCATATCCCCCCTTAGACGTCTCTTCTCAAGACTAAACAATTGTAACTCCTTTAATCGCTCCTCATAGCTAAGATGTTCCATGCCCCATATTAGTTTAGTCGCACGTCTCTGAACCCTCTCCAGCTCCACAGTGTCCCTTTTATGGACTGGTGCCCAAAACTGAACAGCATATTCCAAGTGAGGCCATACCAATGCTTTATAAAGGGGGAGTATTATGTCCCTGTCCCTCAAATCCATGCCTCTTTTGATACATGACAATATCCTGCCGGCTTTGGAAGCAGCAGCCTGACATTGCATGCTATTCTGTAGTCTGTGATCTACAAGTACACTCAGATCCTTCTCTACCAGTGACTCTGCCAGTTTAATCCCCCCTAAGACATACGATGCATGCAGGTTATTAGTACCCAGATGCATAACTTTACATTTATCCACATTGAACCTCATTTGCCAAGTGGATGCCCAGACACTTAGTCTATCCAAGTCATCTTGTAACCTATACACATCCTCTATAGACTGTACCGTGCTACAAAGCTTGGTGTCATCTGCAAAGATAGAAACAGAGCTGTTAATACCATCCTCTATATCATTGATAAATAAATTAAACAACAGCGGTCCCAGTACAGAACCTTGGGGTACACCACTAATAACCGGGGACCAATCAGAGTACGAATCATTGACCACCACTCTCTGGGTACGATCCATGAGCCAGTGTTCAATCCAGTTACAAACTAAAATTTCCAAACCCAAAGACCTTAAAGGGGTATTCCAGGAAAAAACTTTTTTTCATATATCAACTGGCTCCAGAAAGTTAAACAGATTTGTAAATGACTTCTATTAAAAAATCTTACTTCTTCCAATAACTATCAGCTGCTGAAGTTGAGTTGTTCTTTTCTGTCTGGCAACAGTGCTCTCTACTGACATCTCTGCTTGTCTCGGGAACTGCACAGAGTAGAATAGGTTTGCTATGGGGATTTGCTTCTAAACTGGGCGTTTCCCGAGACACGTGTCATCAGAGAGCACTTAGACAGAAAAGAACAACCTTAACTTCAGAAGCTCATAAGTACTGAAAGGATTACGATGTTTTAATAGAAGTAATTTACAAATCTGTTTAACTCTCTGGAGCCAGTTGATATATAAAAAAAAGTTTTTTCCTGGATAACCCCTTTAACTTACCTTTCAGACGTCTATGAGGGACAGTATCAAACTCTTTAGCAAAATCCAGAAACACTATATCCACAGCCATTCCTCTGTCAAGGCTTCTACTCACCTCTTCATAAAAGCAAATTAGATTGGGTTGACAACTTCTATCCTTAGTAAACCCATGCTGGCTATCACTTATAATACGATTATCCCCTATGGATTCCTGTATGTAATCCCTTATAAGTCCTTCAAACTATTTAACCACAATGCACGTTAAACTTACCGGTCTATAGCTTCCTGGGGAAGACCTAGCGCCCTTTTTGAAGATTGGCACCACATTCGCCTTGTGCCAGTCCCTTGGCACAATACCAGACAAGTGAATCTCTAAATATCATGAACAGGAGTACAGATATTACTGAATTTACCTCTCTAAGAACTCTTGGGTGTAGTCCATCCGGTCCTGGAGATTTGCTTACATTTAAATTACTTAACTTCCCTTGTACCATCTCTACATTAAGCCAGTTCAGTACATTACGTGATGTGTTACCAGCACTGACCTGTCCAATGTCAGCTCCTTCTTCCTTAGTATATACAGAACTAAAGAACCCATTCAGTAGCTTCGCCTTCTCTTTATCGCCTGTGACAACCTCCCCATTATCATTATTAAGGGGTCCTACATGCTCTGTCCTTGTTTTTTTTGCATTTATATATCTAAAAAAATATTTAGGATTAGTTTTGCTTTCTTTGGCCACCTGTCTCTCATTTTAAATTTTTGCTGTTTTTATAAAATTTTTACAGATTTTAGTCCTGCAGGAACTCATGGGAACGGAGTTTCTGCACTTTTTCCACTTTTTCCAAAGGATAGGGGATAAGATGTCTGATCGCGGGGGTCCTGCTGCTGGGGACCCCGCGATCTTGGCTGTGGCACCCCAGACATCCGGTGCACGGAGCAAACTTTGCTCCCTGCCGTATGACTGGCGATGCAGGGCAGAGGCTCATGACGTCACAGTAATACCCCCTCAATCAAGTCTTTGGGAGCTGTCACGCCCCTACCCAAAGACTTGCATTGAGGGGCCGTGACCGTGACATCATGAGCCTCTGGCGCTTCACCCAACGCTCTAAACGAACACCGGGAGCAGCAGGGAAAAAGTGGGGGTCCCCAGCAGCGGGACTCCCGCGATCAGACATCTTATCTCCTATCCTTTGGATAGGGGATAAGATGTCTAGTACACTTTCAGTGGAAATCTAGGGTGAGGTCCCACCTTTTTTTTCTCAGGACTTGACCCCTGGCTGTGACAGCACAGGGCTGGCTGCTGATAGGCTGCACGTGATGCAGGGTCATCCTGCCTATCCGCCTTCCCAGAGTTCTTTGCCCCATTTCCTCACATGTCGATCCATCATTTTAGATGCCCTGGAGCCTGGACCGCACTAAATGGAGTTTAATCAGATTCGTTACAAATCAAATTTTTCCTGAAATTCGTAACGAATCCGGATTTGTCAGGTTCAATTAGCTCATCCCTAAATATAGCCTTAGGGTATGCTCAAACGTAGTGTATGCTGTATGCTGAGGGTATTATGTTGCGGAATGGATGCTTTGTTCTGTCATTTAATTATATTTATTTACACAGCATCAAATCATATTTTTATCAAGCAAAATGCAACACAGAGGGCTACTTTCCTATATGTTTTAGGGCCCTAGCAATGTCCTAGACTACAGTACACTACTGTAATTTGCACTTACCAATTTGTGTAGAGCTGTGTATGCCTGTGATTGATAATGACATTGCTGGTCACTTGTACAGTAGTTTCTGTGGTGCTCTATGCTATGAATAAACGGTGCCACAGAAACTTTGTAAGGCGCTCCCTGCTCCACCAATTGAACAGTCAGCCAAATATCCTTTATGAGAAAGCCAACAGTGAGTTTTTTTCATGAATTAATAATTACGTACAGGATAAGGTTGTATGTGAACCAATAATATTCCTATCGGACCAAGACTGGTGAAAAAACAAAAGAAAGGTGCCATAAAATGTAACCTTTATTCTAGATAGTTAAAACTACACCAAATATTAGGATGGGTGTGTGTCAAAAAGTGGTATTATCACCAACAAAAGAAAAAAGGGGATATAACTATAAATCATCCCCCCCCAGTCAAATACACAAGATGAACACTTGTTCTGTACACCATCTTATAGTGAGCAAGGTGCACATCCCGGCATCGGACGGGCCCTTCTGCCACTGCAGGATTGTGTTCGGCATCCTAATCTATAATAAGCAGCATATATTTGGCCTTCCATCTCCCACTGGCGGAAAATGTATCTTGTCTCCCCAGTGGAATGTGTATGTGAAAGGAGGAAAATAAATAAAAATACTCCCCTTGATATTTGGCATTGTCCATTGGGCAGGTTATCTATGCTGCTGGGGAGCACTATATCTGTGAGTATCATGATCATGTGATATTATACTGTATAAACTCCTGCTTTGGCCAATTGCTGCAATCTTCTGACACCTTATATTCTGTGAACATACTATATAGTTGATTATTATTTCCTTCTTGAATACAAATAACCCCTGATGACGTTCAGTCTATTTTATATTTTTGACTGAAAAAAAGCGCTTTGGGTGAATAGCAAGGGGGTAACATACTTATGAGATGGTGTACAGAACAAGTGTTCATCTGGGAGGCTGATTTATAGTTATATCCCCTTTTTTCTTTTGTTGATGATAGTACCACTTTTTGACACACACCCATCCTAATATTTGGTGTAGTTTTAACTATCTAGAATAAAGGTTACATTTTATGGCACCTTTTTTTTTTTTTTTTTTCACCAGTTTTTTTCATAAGAAACACACAAAAATAGGACTTGTGTTGTATGGCGCTTCCCCTCTCAGAAGGTTCCAAATGCAGATATATTGCAGGTATAATCCGCACCCGAGGATGATTGAATAACAACTTCTTTTATTAGTATTCTTGCCCGTACCGTACTCTTCATCAGTCAATATGTAAAATACTTTTCTCTTTTTTTTCCCTCTCTTTTTTCTCTATTGTTTTTTTCTATAGATTTCAAAGATGCTTTATGAGGCTCATTCTGCTCTTGACCAGGAAACCCAATGGCAGCAAACAGTGCCTTCGTGGTTCAAGGGAAGTTAAGTATAATAATAGTTTTGCTTATTTTCATCATAGGGTCCCTGTATCCTGATGACTATGTGGAATTCCCTAAACTATTTTGCTCACCAGCAATCTTTTTTTCCTTCTACTGTGTCACCAGAAAATTAACTACTATTTGAATTAATTTTTCATGTTAACCATAGATTTTGAGAATTTTGGTAATGTTTTTTTTTTTTCTAATTAATTAAAATAATCCTGTAATCTTGCTGTTTCCTTTCTGGCCACTGGGTCTAAAATGAAGCTAAGAATGTCTGTTATTTACAGATCATTTGCCAGCAGTGCTCTGCCTATTAAAAAAAAAAAAAAAAACATCAAATGGCTGCAGAAAGTTAAACAGATTTGTTAATTACTTCTATTAAAAAAATATGAATTCTTCCATTACTTATCAGCTGCTGAAGTTGAGTTTTTCTTTTCTGTCTGACAACAAGGCTCTCAGCTGACACCTCTGTCTGTCTCAGGAACTGAAAGAGGTTTGCTATGGGGACTTGCCCCTACTCTGGACAGTTCCTAAGACAGACAGAGGTGTCAGCAGAGAGCACTGTTGTCAGACAGAAAATAACAACTTAACTTCAGCATCTGATAAGTACTGGAAGGATTAATATTTTTTTTAATAGAAGTAATTTCCAAATCAGTTTAACTTTCTGGAGCCAATTGATATTAAAAAAAATAGTTTTTCATTGGAATACCACTTTAACACAGACAGGAGTACAGTGAAAGGTGACACCAGTTTGGAGATAATACTGGATCAACCACCATTCACAACAAATCCCAGACAATGGCAAGTAACATTTACAATTCATGTGAATGGTACAGGTCCGGTATATTGTCCCCTATGTAAAGCATGTTTCTAAATGTTGTTAAAAGCATCTCAGGCAAAATGGCACCCCTCATAATAATTTACAATAATTAAATAAAACAAAAATTACAATCAGAAAATAGAAGCTTATTAAAGTAAAATACAAAAAAAATTTATTTTTACTATTTGGTTAAAAACATATTCTAGGCTACAGTGTCATTTCACCCCTTCCTCTCGGGCCATTTTTTTATTTTTGCACTTTAGTTTTTTTCCTCCTCACCTTCTAAAAATCATTTCACACTTTCAATTTTCCTCCTATAGACACATATGAGGGCTTGTTTTTTGCACCACTAATTTTACTTTGTAATAAACCATAAATCATCTCACCACAAAATCCATTGCGAAAAAAATATTTGTGAGGCAAAATTGAAAACATTTTAGTAAATTTTGGGGGCTTCCGATTCTACGCAGTGCACTTTTCAGTACACATAACACTTTATCTTTATTCTGTAGGTCCCTACGGTTACAAGGATACCTACTTTATATAGGATTTATTTTATTTTACTACTTTGAAAAAATTATAACTACATGCACCAAAATTTGTATGTTTAAAATTGTTCACTTCTGACCCCTATAACTTTTTATTTTTTTGTACATAGGGATGTATGAGGGCTCATTTTTTGCACCATGATCTAAAGATTTTATGGGGACCATTTTTTTTTTATGGCACCTTTTGTTTGCGTTTTATTCATTTTTTTTCTAGTATATAAAGTGACCAAAATTACGCATTTCTGGAGATTTTGGATTTTTTTTATGCTTGCGCCTTTGACCGTGCGGTTTAATTAACAGTTCTGACCAGCCCACTGAGCTAGCCGGTAATGGAGTTAACCGCTTTTAGACGCGGTGATCACCTTTGATCGAGGCGTCTAAAGAGTTAATGGCGGACATCAGCCCGATCGGTGATATCCGGCATTAGCCGTTGGTCCCACCGGGTATGGTGCACGCTCACCTGCTGAGTGCGCGTCATACAGCGGGAGCCCGCAATGGGTGTAAATATCCGACCATTTGCAGGAAGAGGTTAATAAAATGGTTACAGAGGGATGTGCGGTTGAGTTTTTTTTTCAATATAGATATTATATATATATATATATATATATATATATATATATATATATATATATATGTATATATGTATATATATATATATATATATATATATATGTATATATATATATATATATATTTTTTTTTTATATTTTTTTTTTTTTTTTTTTTGTGGGTTATTTTTTAGCTAGCACAAACCCCTTAGTTTTACCCCAATACCAACTGCCACCATGGTTACCAGAAAGAGGTTGAAAAAACTAAAATCCATGGACCTTCTATCCATTGAGCATTCTAGTTGGGAGCTCAGTTACAGATTTTGCATGGGGGTCCATGAACTCCAAGTTACACACGCACACACACAAACATATATATATATATATATATATATATATATATATATATATATATATCCCCATAATTCTGAACTTAATAGCCATTGATGACATAATGATAATATGAAAAAAAAATATATAAATAGATCAAAAGTATTAGGACCCTTTGCTATGAAATCTCAGGGTTGAGGGAAAGCTGAATGGAGTAAAGTACAGGGTGGGCCATTTATATGGATACACCTTAATAAAATGGGAATGGTTGGTGATATTAACTTCCTGTTTGCGGCACATTAGTATATGTGAGGGGGGAAACTTTTCAAGATGGGTGGTGACAATGGTGGCCATTTTGAAGTCGGCCATTTTTAATCCAACTTTTGTTTTTCCAATACGAAGAGGGTCATGTGGCACATCAAACTTATTGGGAATTTCACAAGAAAAACAATGATATGTTTGGTTTTAACGTAACTTTATTCTTTCATGAGTTATTCACAAGTTTCTGACCACTTAGAAAATGTGTTCAATGTGCTGCCCATTGTGTTGGATTGTCAATGCAACCCTCTTCTCCCACTCTTCACACACTGATAGCAACACCGCAGGAGAAATGCTAGCACAGGCTTCCAGTATCCGTAGTTTCAGGTGCTGCACATCTCGTATCTTCACAACATAGACAATTGTCTTCAGATGACCCCAAAGATAAAAGTCTAAGGGGGTCAGATCGGGAGACCTTGGGGGCCATTCAACTGGCCCACGACGACCAATCCACTTTCCAGGAAACTGTTCATCTAGGAATGCTCGGACCTGACACCCATAATGTGATGGTGCACCATCTTGCTGGAAAAACTCAGGGAACGTGCCAGCTTCAGTGCATAAAGAGGGAAACACATCATCATGTAGCAATTTCGCATATCCAGTGGCCTTGTGGTTTCCATTGATGAAGAATGGCCCCACTATCTTTGTACCCCATATACCACACCATACCATCAATTTTTGTGTTCCAACAGTCTTGGAGGGATCTATCCAATGTGGGTTAGTATCAGACCAATAACGGGGGTTTTGTTTGTTAACTTTGCCATTCACATAAAAGTTTGCCTCATCACTGAACAAAATCTTCTGACCCTCTAAACTGAGGGTCCTGTTCCAATTTTGGTTTTGCCCATTCTGCAGCACCTGAAACTACGGATACTGGAAGCCTGTGCTAGCATTTCTCCTGCGGTGTTGCTATCAGTGTGTGAAGAGTGGGAGAAGAGGGTTGCATTGACAATCCAACACAATGGGCAGCACATTGAACACATTTTATAAGTGGTCAGAAACTTGTAAATAACTCATGAAAGAATAAAGTTACGTTAAAACCAAGCGCATCATTGTTTTTCTTGTGAAATTCCCAATAAGTTAGATGTGTCACATGACCCTCTTCCTATTGAAAAAACAAAAGTTGGATTCCAAATGGCCGCCATGGTCACCAACCATCTTGAAAAGTTTCCCCCCTCACTTATACTAATGTGCCACAAACAGGAAGTTAATATAACCAACCATTCCCATTTTATTAAGGTGTATCCATATAAATGGCCCACCCTGTACAATACTACATGATCAAGAGTGCTTTAGACCTCAGACTGGACCAATGGTTTACCTTGTAAGAAGACAAAGACCCTAAGCACATAGCGAGACTACATAGGAGTGGCTTAGGGATAAGTAAATGTCCTTAAAGAGTACCTCTCATGATCTTGTTAAATTTTATAACCCTCCCAGTTCACTGCCCCCATCATGATAAACCACCCCTGCCTTTATTGTTATTATTGTTAGTTTTCTACCTTGATATTGCTCTGTATTTTCTGCTCAGATTCACAGACTGCCTCCTCACTGTCCGATCGACGAATGACTTTTCAGTGCCTGATATCCAGGCATGAGCAGTCAAGCAGCAGAATCATTGATCAATATTATCCGATGGGATAACAATGATCAATGTAAAAGATCAGTGTGTGCAGTTTATAGCCCCATATGGGAGCTATAACATTGCAAAAAAAAAAAAGTGAAAAAAAGTTAATAAAGATCATTTAACCCTTTCCCTAATAAGTTTGAATCTCCCCCTCTTTTCCCATTTAAAAAAAACCAGTGTAAATAAAAATTTAAATAAACACATGTTGTATCGCCACGTGCGGAAATGTCCGAGTTATAAAAATATATCATTAATTAAACCGCACGGTCAAAATACGCCAATAGAGCGTATTTTTGGTCACTTTTTATATCATGAAAAAATGAATAAAAAAGTGATCAAAAAGTACGGTCAATACATAAATTGTACCGCTAAAAACTTCATATCACGGTGCAAAAAATTATCCCTCATACCACCCCGTACGCAGAAAAATAATAAAGTTATAGTGGTCAGAATATGACAATTTCAAACGTATACATTTTCCTGCGTGTAGTTATGATTTTTTTCTGAAGTGCCACAAAATCAAACCTATATAACAGGGTATCATTTAATCGTATGGACCTACAGAATAAAGAGAAGCCCCCAAATGTTACAAAATTGCATTTTTTCTTCAATTTTGTCGCACAATGATTTTTTTTCCCGTTTCGCCGTAGATTTTTGGGTAGAATTTACAAAGTAGAATTGGGTAGAATTTACAAAGTAGAAATGTTGGCACAAAATATAAGCCATCATATGGAGTTTTAGGTGCAAAAAGGTAAAGGGTTATGATTTTTAAAAGGTAAGGAGGAAAAAACGAAAGTGCAAAAATGGAGAAACTCTCCATCCCCAAGGGGTTTAACATTATGTATAACATGCAGTGCATAATTCTGCAGTATACATCATGTCATGTCTTTGCTCCTTTTTAGTAAAAAGTGTGCAATTGTTAATTAAAATTGTATTTGCATTCAAGTAGCCAAATTCCTGTCTGGAATAAATGTTGGTATAAATAAATGAATGCAGAGTAGGTAGACGTAGCAAACTTGTAAAGACACCATTGTTATGAATGTAATATCTGGCTTTATAGTCATGCAGCAATTTAAACAGAATATGCTGTATTGTAAGTATTACTGTGTTCAATTTTACACATTTTATCCCACCTCACTAATATTGCTTTATGTTCATGTTTAACAAAGTGACTCAATGTGGTCCTTATGTCGCATTTTTGAGTCCATTAACACTTTCTAGATAAGTATTTTAGTAGTTTCGCTTTCCAGATCGTAAGGTTTTGTATTATAAATGCAGTCTAGCAGACATTTCAATTGCTAGACTTTACTGTAATGTCAATGTGTAAAAATGGTTCTGAAGAAAATGTAACTAGAGATTTCATGAAAACACTAAAAATTATATTAGGTAACATAAGTAAGATTATCACCAAATAACAGAAATAAGAAATAGTCATGCAAAAGATTTAGCAATATCTGGTTTTGGTAATTTAAAAAACATATCTTAATTCTTAAAAAGCCTTACAAAGCCTTGAAGAGAAAAAAGAAAAAGTTATAAGAGTCAAAATATTATTTAGAGTATTTCTAGGAACATTTATTTTGCTAGAAAATATATATATTTTTTTAAATGAGCAAAAACAAAACAAAAGCTATGTAAAAAAAGACAAAGCTAAAGCGACACTTTTTTGCTTTAGCTGATTTTTCAATAAGGGGCGTGGCTAGACTTTGTGTTCTATTATCCCCCTATTTTCAAAGGTTTAGCACAGCTTTCTGGAGCACAAAAGTGTCGCAGTTAATACCAAGTTAACCTAATAAATTATGTGCTTTTTGGTTGTGGGTGCCCAAAATTTTCAAAACAATGTCCCACTTCTGAAAATCTGGTGCTAAAAATACTATTAGTGGTGCTAATAAAACAGTCAGTTTTACCATAAAGTGCACTGTATAAAACCAAAACCCACAAAATTCACCCTGCAAACAGAAGGCTGCCCTAAAATTCTAGTAATTTTAAAACTGGTAATCTCACATCACATGTGGAAAGACATCTTTACCCCGTCATTGGAAGAGGTCAATACTACTATAAACATCACATATTAGCTATAGCATTTGGGGAGGAGAACTTACACCTTTCATTCCATTTGGTCTCCTTGGGAAACCAGTAAATATCATCATTCCTGAGATATACCTATGTGCCAAAATATGTACTGAAATATTGCTTAATTTGACTTTCATACCCTATTGTTGTTGTACCCTGTCTTACTGACTGCTATCAAAAGAAGTTATGTAACGTTTGCATATTTTTACACAATTGTATTGAATGTCGGATTCTGATTTGGCAGCTCTTTTACCCCATTGGCAACCTGGAAACATATTTGCAGGTGCCGATGGGTTTTCATAAAGAAAACAAGGAGCCTCCAAGGAGGTGGCGGACATCAGGAGGCGCTGGACACACTCGGAGGGTAAAATCAACTTTAATCACCCATCATGCAACGCATTTCACAGATTATCTGCTTCATAAGGAATACTCAGGTGAGTAAAAGCATACTATATATAGGGAACTGGGTGGTTAGCCCTCCAGGTGAGCCAAGGAGGGAATTAACCCTCAAGGTTCCACTCAGGTAATATGCATAATTTTGTGTTTTATATATATTATGCTCTATGTTATATATTTTTTATTCATCATTACTCTCTACTAGTTGCCTTTGGTGTAATACTCTACTGTTACGCCGAGCGCTCCGGGTCCCCGCTCCTCCCCGGAGCGCTCGCTTCTCTCTCGCTACCGCAGCGCTCCGGGCAGCTCCACTGACCCGGTGCGCTGCGATACCGTCTCCAGCCGGGATGCGATTCGCGATGCGGGTAGCGCCCGCTCGCGATGCGCATCCCGGCTCCCGTACCTGACTCGCTCTCCGTCTGTCCTGTCCCGGCGCGCGCGGCCCCGCTCCCTAGGGCGCGCGCGCGCCGGGTCTCTGCGATTTAAAGGGCCACTGCGCCGCTGATTGGCGCAGTGGTTCCAATTAGTGTGTTCACCTGTGCACTCCCTATTTATACCTCACTTCCCCTTCACTCCCTCGCCGGATCTTGTTGCCATTGTGCCAGTGAAAGCGTTTCCTTGTGTGTTCCTAGCCTGTGTTCCAGACCTCCTGCCGTTGCCCCCGACTACGATCCTTGCTGCCTGCCCCGACCTTCTGCTACGTCCGACCTTGCTTCTGTCTACTCCCTTGTACCGCGCCTATCTTCAGCAGTCAGAGAGGTTGAGCCGTTGCTAGTGGATACGACCTGGTCACTATCGCCGCAGCAAGACCATCCCGCTTTGCGGCGGGCTCTGGTGAAAACCAGTAGTGACTTAGAACCGATCCACTAGCACGGTCCACGCCAATCCCTCTCTGGCACAGAGGATCCACTACCTGCCAGCCGGCATCGTGACAGTAGATCCGGCCATGGATCCCGCTGAAGTTCCTCTGCCAGTTGTCGCCGACCTCACCACGGTGGTCGCCCAGCAGTCACAACAGATAGCGCAACAAGGCCAACAGCTGTCTCAACTGACCGTGATGCTACAGCAGCTACTACCACAGCTTCAGCAATCATCTCCTCCGCCAGCTCCTGCACCTCCTCCGCAGCGAGTGGCCGCTTCTGGTCTACGACTATCCTTGCCGGATAAATTTGATGGGGACTCTAAATTCTGCCGTGGCTTTCTTTCCCAATGTTCCCTGCACTTGGAGATGATGTCGGACCAGTTCCCTACTGAAAGGTCTAAGGTGGCTTTCGTAGTCAGCCTTCTGTCTGGAAAAGCTCTGTCATGGGCCACACCGCTCTGGGACCGCAATGACCCCGTCACTGCCTCTATACACTCCTTCTTCTCAGAAATTCGAAGTGTCTTTGAGGAACCTGCCCGAGCCTCTTCTGCTGAGACTGCCCTGTTGAACCTGGTCCAGGGTAATTCTTCCGTTGGCGAGTACGCCGTACAATTCCGTACTCTTGCTTCAGAATTATTCTGGAATAATGAGGCCCTCTGCGCGACCTTTAAAAAAGGCCTATCCAGCAACATTAAAGATGTTCTGGCCGCACGAGAAATCCCTGCTAACCTACATGAACTCATCCATCTTGCCACTCGCATTGACATGCGTTTTTCCGAAAGGCGTCAGGAGCTCCGCCAGGATATGGACTTTGTTCGCACAAGACGTTTTTTCTCCCCGGCTCCTCTCTCCTCTGGTCCCCTGCAATCCGTTCCTGTGCCTCCCGCCGTGGAGGCTATGCAGGTCGACCGGTCTCGCCTGACACCTCAAGAGAGGACACGACGCCGCATGGAGAATCTCTGTCTGTACTGTGCCAGTACCGAACACTTCCTGAAGGATTGTCCTATCCGTCCTCCCCGCCTGGAAAGACGTACGCTGACTCCGCACAAAGGTGAGACAGTCCTTGATGTCTACTCTGCTTCTCCACGTCTTACTGTGCCTGTGCGGATATCTGCCTCTGCCTTCTCCTTCTCTACTATGGCCTTCTTGGATTCCGGATCTGCAGGAAATTTTATTTTGGCCTCTCTCGTCAACAGGTTCAACATCCCAGTGACCAGTCTCGCCAGACCCCTCTACATCAATTGTGTAAACAATGAAAGATTGGACTGTACCATACGTTTCCGCACGGAGCCCCTTCTAATGTGCATCGGACCTCATCACGAGAAGATTGAATTTTTGGTCCTCCCCAATTGCACTTCCGAAATCCTCCTTGGACTACCCTGGCTTCAACTCCATTCCCCAACCCTGGATTGGTCCACTGAGGAGATCCAGAGTTGGGGGCCCTCTTGTTTCAAGGACTGCCTAAAACCGGTTCCCAGTACCCCTTGCCGTGACTCTGTGGTTCCCCCTGTAACCGGTCTCCCTAAGGCCTATATGGACTTTGCGGATGTTTTTTGCAAAAAACAAGCTGAGACTCTACCTCCTCACAGGCCTTATGATTGTCCTATTGACCTCCTCCCGGGCACTACTCCACCCCGGGGCAGAATCTATCCTCTGTCCGCCCCAGAGACTCTTGCTATGTCGGAGTACATCCAGGAAAATTTAAAAAAAGGCTTTATCCGTAAATCCTCCTCTCCTGCCGGAGCCGGATTTTTCTTTGTGTCCAAAAAAGATGGCTCTCTACGCCCTTGCATTGACTACCGCGGTCTTAATAAAATCACGATAAAGAACCGCTACCCCCTACCCCTCATCTCTGAACTCTTTGATCGCCTCCAAGGTGCCCACATCTTTACCAAACTGGACTTAAGAGGTGCTTATAATCTCATCCGCATCAGAGAGGGGGATGAATGGAAAACGGCATTTAACACTAGAGATGGACACTTTGAGTATCTGGTCATGCCCTTTGGCCTGTGCAACGCCCCTGCTGTCTTCCAAGACTTTGTTAATGAAATTTTTCGTGATCTCTTATACTCCTGTGTTGTTGTATATCTGGACGATATCCTGATTTTTTCTGCCAATCTAGAAGAACACCGCCAGCATGTCCGTATGGTTCTTCAGAGACTTCGTGACAATCAACTTTATGCCAAGATAGAGAAATGTCTGTTTGAATGCCAATCTCTTCCTTTCCTAGGATACTTGGTCTCTGGCCAGGGACTACAAATGGATCCAGACAAACTCTCTGCCGTCTTAGATTGGCCACGCCCCTCCGGACTCCGTGCTATCCAACGTTTTTTGGGGTTCGCCAATTATTACAGGCAATTTATTCCACATTTTTCTACCGTTGTGGCCCCTATCGTGGCTTTAACCACAAAAAATGCCAATCCCAAGTCTTGGCCTCCTCAAGCGGAAGACGCCTTTAAACGGCTCAAGTCTGCCTTTTCTTCGGCTCCCGTGCTCTCCAGACCTGACCCATCTAAACCCTTCCTATTGGAGGTTGATGCCTCCTCTGTAGGAGCTGGAGCGGTCCTTCTACAAAAAAATTCTTCCGGGCATGCTGTTACTTGTGGTTTTTTTTCTAGGACCTTCTCTCCGGCGGAGAGGAACTACTCCATCGGGGATCGAGAGCTTCTAGCCATTAAATTAGCACTTGAGGAATGGAGGCATCTGCTGGAGGGATCAAGATTTCCTGTTATTATTTACACCGATCACAAGAACCTCTCCTATCTCCAGTCTGCCCAACGGCTGAATCCTCGCCAGGCCAGGTGGTCTCTGTTCTTTGCCCGATTTAATTTTGAAATTCACTTTCGGCCTGCCGATAAGAACATTAGGGCCGATGCTCTCTCTCGTTCCTCGGATGCCTCGGAAGTTGAACTCTCTCCGCAACACATCATTCCTCCTGACTGCCTGATCTCCACTTCTCCAGCCTCCATCAGGCAAACTCCTCCAGGAAAGACCTTCGTCTCTCCACGCCAACGCCTCGGAATCCTCAAATGGGATCACTCCTCCCATCTCGCAGGTCATACAGGCATCAAGAAATCTGTGCAACTCATCTCTCGCTTCTATTGGTGGCCGACTCTGGAGACGGATGTCGTGGACTTTGTGCGAGCCTGCACTGTCTGTGCTCGGGATAAGACTCCTCGCCAGAAGCCCGCTGGTTTTCTTCATCCTCTGCCTGTCCCCGAACAGCCTTGGTCTCTGATTGGTATGGATTTTATTACAGACCTACCCCCATCCCGTGGCAACACTGTTGTTTGGGTGGTCGTTGATCGATTCTCCAAGATGGCACATTTCATCCCTCTTCCTGGTCTTCCTTCAGCGCCTCAGTTGGCTAAACAATTTTTTGTACACATTTTTCGTCTTCACGGGTTGCCCACACAAATAGTCTCGGATAGAGGCGTCTAATTCGTGTCAAAATTCTGGAGGGCTCTCTGTAAACAACTCAAGATTAAATTAAACTTTTCTTCTGCATATCATCCTCAATCCAATGGACAAGTAGAAAGAATTAACCAGGTCTTGGGTGATTATTTACGACATTTTGTTTCCTCCCGCCAGGATGATTGGGCAGATCTTCTACCATGGGCCGAATTCTCGTATAACTTTAGAGTCTCTGAATCTTCCTCCAAATCCCCATTTTTCGTGGTGTACGGCCGTCACCCTCTTCTCCCCCTCCCTACTCCCTTGCCTTCTGGTTTGCCCGCTGTAGATGAAGTGACTCGTGATCTTTCCACCATATGGAAAGAGACCCAAGATTCTCTTTTACAGGCTTCATCTCGCATGAAAAAGTTTGCCGATAAGAAAAGAAGAGCTCCCCCCATTTTTGCTCCCGGAGACAAGGTATGGCTCTCCGCTAAATATGTCCGCTTTCGTGTCCCCAGTTACAAACTGGGTCCACGCTATCTTGGTCCCTTCAAAGTCTTGTGCCAAATTAATCCTGTCTCTTACAAACTTCTTCTTCCTCCTTCTCTCCGTATTCCTAATGCCTTTCATGTCTCTCTTCTTAAACCACTCATCATCAACCGTTTCTCTCCCAAATTAGTTTCTCCCACTCCTGTCTCCGGTTCTTCTGACGTCTTCTCAGTGAAAGAGATACTGGCCTCCAAGACGGTCAGAGGAAAAAAGTTCTTTTTGGTGGATTGGGAGGGCTGTGGACCTGAAGAGAGATCCTGGGAACCTGAGGACAACATCCTAGACAAAAGTCTGCTCCTCAGGTTCTCAGGCTCTAAGAAGAGGGGGAGACCCAAGGGGGGGGGGGTACTGTTACGCCGAGCGCTCCGGGTCCCCGCTCCTCCCCGGAGCGCTCGCTTCTCTCTCGCTACCGCAGCGCTCCGGGCAGCTCCACTGACCCGGTGCGCTGCGATACCGTCTCCAGCCGGGATGCGATTCGCGATGCGGGTAGCGCCCGCTCGCGATGCGCATCCCGGCTCCCGTACCTGACTCGCTCTCCGTCTGTCCTGTCCCGGCGCGCGCGGCCCCGCTCCCTAGGGCGCGCGCGCGCCGGGTCTCTGCGATTTAAAGGGCCACTGCGCCGCTGATTGGCGCAGTGGTTCCAATTAGTGTGTTCACCTGTGCACTCCCTATTTATACCTCACTTCCCCTTCACTCCCTCGCCGGATCTTGTTGCCATTGTGCCAGTGAAAGCGTTTCCTTGTGTGTTCCTAGCCTGTGTTCCAGACCTCCTGCCGTTGCCCCCGACTACGATCCTTGCTGCCTGCCCCGACCTTCTGCTACGTCCGACCTTGCTTCTGTCTACTCCCTTGTACCGCGCCTATCTTCAGCAGTCAGAGAGGTTGAGCCGTTGCTAGTGGATACGACCTGGTCACTACCGCCGCAGCAAGACCATCCCGCTTTGCGGCGGGCTCTGGTGAAAACCAGTAGTGACTTAGAACCGATCCACTAGCACGGTCCACGCCAATCCCTCTCTGGCACAGAGGATCCACTACCTGCCAGCCGGCATCGTGACATCTACCTTATTGAACATAGTTGCTAGTTAGCTAGGTGTTTTTTCACCCCTGCATTCCTGTATATATGAACATATTATTTCTATGTATATATTTTTTATATTTTTTATATATCTTTTTATACATGTTCCCTTCTATATGTATTGTTCATATGTGAAATTTTCCCCCTTTTCTGTTTATTCGTATGTGTATCTTTGTATACTGGGTGGTTCCCCTCCAGTGGAACCTTGAGGGTTAATTCCCTCCTTGGCTCACCTGGAGGGCTAACCACCCAGTTCCCTATATAGTATGCTTTTACTCACCTGAGTATGCCTGATGAAGCAGATAATCTGTGAAACGCGTTGCATGATGGGTGATTAAAGTTGATTTTACCCTCCGAGTGTGTCCAGCGCCTCCTGATGTCCGCCACCTCCTTGGAGGCTCCTTGTTTTCTTTGTGCATCTTTCTGAAGGTGGACCGGCTGCCGGCTTACTTACACACAAGTTATTTTCCATTGTTACACTTGGCGAGTGTAACATTCTGGGTGAGCATTGTAATTACCTCTGTTCACCCTGTTTTTTAGTGGTAATTGTCACGATTCGGCTGGCAGGAGGTGGATCCTCAGTGCCAGAGAGGGATTGGCGTGGACCGTGCTAGTGGACCGGTTCTAAGTTACTACTGGTATTCACCAGAGCCCGCCGCAAAGCGGGATGGTCTTGCAGCGGCGGTAGTAACCAGGTCGTATCCACTAGCAACGGCTCAACCTCTCTGACTGCTGAAGATAGGCGCGGTACAAGGGAGTAGACAAGAGCAAGGTCGGACGTAGCAGAAGGTCGGGGCAGGCAGCAAGGATCGTAGTCAGGGGCAACAGCAGGAGGTCTGGAACACAGGCTAGGAACACACTAGGAAACGCTTTCACTGGCACAATGGCAACAAGATCCGGCGAGGGAGTGCAGGGGAAGTGAGGTATACATAGGGAGTGCACAGGTGAACACACTAATTAGACCAACTGCGCCAATCAGTGGCGCAGTGGCCCTTTAAATCGCAGAGACCCGGCGCGCGCCCTAGGGAGCGGGGCCGCGCGCGCCGGGACAGGACCGACGGAGAGCGAGTCAGGTACGGGAGCCGGGGTGCGCATCGCGAGCGGGCGCCACCCGCATCGCGAATCGCATCCCGGCTGGGGGCGGTATCGCAGCGCACCCGGTCAGTAGATCTGACCGGGGCGCTGCAGTAGCGAGGATGTTGCGAGCGCTCTGGGGAGGAGCGGGGACCCGGAGCGCTCGGCGTAACAGTACCCCCCCCCTTGGGTCTCCCCCTCTTCTTGGAGCCTGAGAACCTGAGTACCAGACTTTTGTCTAGGATGTTGTCCTCAGGTTCCCAGGATCTCTCTTCAGGACCACAGCCCTCCCAATCAACCAAAAAAATTTTTTTCCCTCTGACCGTCTTGGAGGCCAGTATCTCCTTCACGGAGAAGATGTCAGAAGAACCGGAAACAGGAGTGGGAGAAACAAGTTTGGGAGAGAAACGGTTGATGATGAGTGGTTTAAGGAGAGAGACATGAAAGGCATTGGGAATACGAAGAGAAGGAGGAAGAAGAAGTTTGTAAGAGACAGGATTAATTTGGCACAAGATTTTGAAAGGACCCAGATAGCGTGGTCCCAGTTTGTAACTGGGGACACGGAAGCGGACATATTTAGCGGAGAGCCATACCTTGTCTCCGGGAGCAAAAATGGGGGAAGCTCTTCTTTTCTTATCGGCAAACTTTTTCATGCGAGATGAAGCCTGTAAAAGAGAATTTGGGGTCTCTTTCCATATGGTGGAAAGATCACGAGTCACTTCATCCACAGCGGGCAAACCAGAGGGCAAGGGAGTAGGGAGGGGGGGAAGAGGGTGACGGCCGTACACCACGAAAAATGGGGATTTAGCAGAAGATTCAGAGACTCTGAAGTTGTACGAGAATTCGGCCCATGGTAGAAGATCTGCCCAGTCATCCTGGCGGGAGGAAACAAAATGCCGTAAATAGTCACCCAGGACCTGGTTAATTCTTTCTACTTGCCCATTGGATTGAGGATGATAAGCAGAAGAGAAGTTTAATTTAATCTTGAGTTGTTTACAGAGAGCCCTCCAGAATTTTGACACGAATTGGACGCCTCTATCCGAGACGATCTGCGTGGGCAAACCGTGAAGACGAAAAATGTGTACAAAAAATTGTTTTGCCAACTGAGGCGCTGAAGGAAGACCAGGAAGAGGAATAAAATGTGCCATCTTGGAAAATCGATCAACGACCACCCAAACAACAGTGTTGCCACGGGATGGTGGTAAGTCTGTAATAAAGTCCATACCAATCAGAGACCAAGGCTGTTCGGGGACAGGCAGAGGATGAAGGAGACCAGCAGGCTTCTGGCGAGGAGTCTTATCCCGGGCACAGACAGTACAGGCCCGCACAAAATCAACAACATCCGTCTCCAGAGTCGGCCACCAATAGAAACGAGAGATGAGTTGCAAGGACTTTTTGATGCCCGCATGGCCTGCGAGGTGGGAGGAGTGACCCCATTTGAGAATCCCGAGACGTTGGCGTGGAGAAACGAAGGTCTTCCCTGGAGGAGTTTGCCTGATGGAGACTGGAGAAGTGGAGATCAGACAGTCAGGAGGAATGATGTGTTGCGGAGAGACCTCTACTTCCGAGGCATCCGAGGAACGAGAGAGAGCATCAGCCCTAATGTTCTTGTCGGCAGGGCGAAAATGAATTTCAAAGTTAAAACGGGCAAAGAACAACGATCACCTGGCCTGGCGAGGATTCAGCCGTTGGGCAGACTGGAGATAGGAGAGATTCTTGTGATCGGTGTAAATGATAACTGGAAATTTTGATCCCTCCAGCAGATGCCTCCATTCCTCAAGTGCCAATTTAATGGCCAGTAGTTCTCGATCCCCGATGGAGTAGTTCCTCTCCGCCGGAGAGAAGGTCCTAGAAAAAAAACCACAAGTAACAGCATGCCCGGAAGAATTTTTTTGTAGAAGGACCGCTCCAGCTCCCACTGAGGAGGCATCAACCTCCAATAGGAAGGGTTTAGATGGGTCAGGTCTGGAGAGCACGGGAGCAGAAGAAAAGGCAGACTTGAGCCGTTTAAATGCGTCTTCCGCTTGGGGAGACCAGGACTTAGGATTGGCATTCTTCTTGGTTAAAGCCACGATAGGAGCCACAATAGTGGAAAAATGTGGAATAAATTGTCTGTAATAATTGGCGAACCCCAAAAAACGTTGGATAGCACGGAGTCCGGAGGGGCGTGGCCAATCTAAGACGGCAGAGAGTTTATCTGGGTCCATTTGTAGTCCCTGGCCAGAGACCAAGTATCCTAGGAAAGGAAGAGATTGACATTCAAACAGACATTTCTCCATTTTGGCATAAAGTTGATTGTCTCGAAGTCTCTGAAGAACCATGCGGACATGCTGGCGATGTTCTTCTAAGTTGGCGGAAAAAATCAGAATATCGTCCAGATACACAACAACACAGGAATATAAGAGATCACGAAAAATTTCATTAACAAAGTCTTGGAAGACGGCAGGGGCGTTGCACAGGCCAAAGGGCATGACTAGATACTCAAAGTGTCCATCTCTGGTGTTAAATGCAGTTTTCCATTCGTCCCCCTCCCTGATGCGGATGAGATTATAAGCACCTCTTAAGTCCAGTTTGGTAAAGATGTGGGCACCTTGAAGGCGATCAAAGAGTTCTGAGATAAGAGGTAGGGGGTAGCGGTTCTTTACCGTGATTTTATTAAGTCCGCGGTAATCAATGCAAGGACGTAGGGAGCCATCTTTTTTGGACACAAAGAAAAATCCAGCTCCGGCAGGAGAGGAGGATTTGCGGATAAACCCCTTTTTTAAATTTTCCTGGATGTATTCAGACATAGCAAGAGTCTCTGGGGCGGACAGAGGATAAATTCCGCCCCGGGGTGGAGTAGTGCCCGGGAGGAGGTCAATAGGACAGTCATAAGGCCTGTGAGGAGGTAAAGTCTCAGCTTGTTTTTTGCAAAATACGTCAGCATAGTCCATATAAGCCTTAGGGAGACCGGTTACAGGGGGACCCACAGGGTCACGGCAGGGAGTACTGGGAACCGGTTTAAGACAGTCCTTGAAACAAGAAGTACCCCAGCTCTTGATCTCTCCTGTGGACCAATCAAGGGTTGGGGAATGGTGTTGAAGCCACGGTAGTCCAAGGAGAATTTCGGAAGTGCAATTGGAGAGGACCAAAAACTCAATTTTTTCGTGATGAGGTCCGATGCACATTAGGAGGGGCTCCGTGCGGTAACGCACGGTACAGTCCAATCTTTCATTGTTAACACAATTGATGTAGAGGGGTCTGGCGAGACTGGTCACCGGGATGTTGAACCTGTTGAGAGAGGCCAAAATAAAATTTCCTGCAGATCCGGAATCCAAGAAGGCCATAGTAGAGAAGGAGAAGGTAGAGGCAGATATCCGCACAGGCACAGTAAGGCGTGGAGAAGCAGAGTTGACATCAAGAACTGTCTCACCTTTGTGCGGAGTCAGCGTACGTCTTTCCAGGCGGGGAGGACGGATAGGACAATCCTTCAGGAAGTGTTCGGTACCGGCACAGTACAGGCAAAGATTCTCCATGCGGCGTCGTGTCCTCTCTTGAGGTGTCAAGCGAGACCGGTCAACTTGCATAGCCTCCACGGCGGGAGGCACAGGAACGGATTGCAGAGGACCAGAGGAGAGAGGAGCCGGGGAGAAAAAACGCCTTGTGCGAACAAAGTCCATATCCTGCCGGAGCTCCTGACGCCTTTCGGAAAAACGCATGTCAATGCGAGTGGCTAGATGAATGAGTTCATGCAGGTTAGCAGGAATTTCTCGTGCGGCCAGAACATCTTTAATGTTGCTGGACAGGCCTTTTTTAAAGGTCGCGCAGAGGGCCTCATTATTCCAGGATAATTCGGAAGCAAGAGTACGGAATTGGATGGCGTACTCGCCAACGGTAGAATTACCCTGGACCAGGTTCAGCAGGGCAGTCTCAGCAGAAGAGGCTCGGGCAGGTTCCTCAAAGACACTTCGAATTTCCGAGAAGAAGGAGTGTACAGAGGCAGTGACGGGGTCATTGCGGTCCCAGAGCGGTGTGGCCCATGACAGAGCTTTCCCAGACAGAAGGCTGACTACGAAAGCCACCTTAGACCTTTCAGTAGGAAACTGGTCCGACATCATCTCCAAGTGCAGGGAACATTGCGAAAGAAAGCCACGGCAAAACTTAGAGTCCCCATCAAATTTATCCGGCAAGGATAGTCGTAGGCCGGAAGCGGCCACTCGCTGCGGAGGAGGTGCAGGAGCTGGCGGAGGAGATGATTGCTGAAGCTGTGGTAGTAGCTGCTGTAGCATCACGGTCAGTTGAGACAGCTGGTGGCCTTGTTGCGCTATCTGTTGCGACTGCTGGGCGACCACCGTGGTGAGGTCGGCGACAACTGGCAGTGGAACTTCAGCGGGATCCATGGCCGGATCTACTGTCACGATTCGGCTGGCAGGAGGTGGATCTTCTGTGCCAGAGAGGGATTGGCGTGGACCGTGCTAGTGGACCGGTTCTAAGTTACTACTGGTATTCACCAGAGCCCGCCGCAAAGCGGGATGGTCTTGCAGCGGCGGTAGTAACCAGGTCGTATCCACTAGCAACGGCTCAACCTTTCTGACTGCTGAAGATAGGCGCGGTACAAGGGAGTAGACAAGAGCAAGGTCGGACGTAGCAGAAGGTCGGGGCAGGCAGCAAGGATCGTAGTCAGGGGCAACGGCAGGAGGTCTGGAACACAGGCTAGGAACACACTAGGAAACGCTTTCACTGGCACAATGGCAACAAGATCCGGCGAGGGAGTGCAGGGGAAGTGAGGTATACATAGGGAGTGCACAGGTGAACACACTAATTAGACCAACTGCGCCAATCAGTGGCGCAGTGGCCCTTTAAATCGCAGAGACCCGGCGCGCGCAAGCCCTAGGGAGCGGGGCCGCGCGCGCCGGGACAGGACCGACGGAGAGCGAGTCAGGTACGGGAGCCGGGGTGCGCATCGCGAGCGGGCGCCACCCGCATCGCGAATCGCATCCCGGCTGGGGGCGGTATCACAGCGCACCCGGTCAGTAGATCTGACCGGGGCGCTGCAGTAGCGAGGATGTTGCGAGCGCTCCGGGGAGGAGCGGGGACCCGGAGCGCTCGGCGTAACAGTAATGCGCTAGGTAGCGCCCTCTCTATTCCTTTGATGGGTTTTCATGGCAGCTTGGGGTCTTTCAATGGTCCACTGGCCTCCATACAAAAGTGGCAAAGGCAGAGCAATAAACAAAAATAAAAAACACTGTGTAAAAGATGTGTGAAGAGAAATTAATATAAAGTAATATACAATGAGCTATCTATCTATCTTTCTATCTCTATTTGTCAACAAAATGCTGAATATTTACCAGGTCTATCACTAACCTCCTTATTTTTTCCTGCCAGATCTGACGTGTCGCCAGTACTTTAAAAAAAATCTTTCAGCTGTTCTTATCATTTACTTCTCCTTCACTGACCATGAATTTTAAATATAAGTCTCATTTCCCTTGAAATACAGTGCTGTGTGATGTTGTGGTTGAATTATTGATGAGTTGTTGAACAAAGCTTTATCTTCACATATTTCTAAAACAATGGATGTCTGACAACGTGGGAAAGTTCAATACGAGATGCAATCTTACAACTAAACATAATAAATGTAGAGTATGAATATATTCCAAATTTATTTACAAAAAGAATCAGAAAAATATCACAGGAAATTTTTATTTTGCCATATTATGCACGCTCACAGTCTTACAGCGCCGTTTGTTTTACTCTACCACAGCTCACACAGATGTGTTTCATTATTGTAACTTGGTCATCTGATCATCAGTTTGACACACACAGAAACTCCCATTGCCTAATGTGTTAAAAGGAAGTCCTGGGTCAGCTGACTTCTTGTAAACTGCAAGATGATATAATCACCTACAAGATCCCCTCTTAGCAGCTCACAGACCCTCCCCACCCAGATATGTATGCTGCTACTGCAACTCTATGGTATCAGGATGTAAGGTAGTTATACACCTCCCCTGAGCCTGTGTTTACATATTGCATTATATGCTACGTTTTTTTTCTTCTAATTTGCCCAAATTCATGGCTAAAAATGTGCTATCACAATAATAATGTGCATATATGTGAAAATATCCAGCCAGATACACAGCAAAATACGGCACATGTGACCCTACCCTTAATTTTATGTAAACGTATAATGCACTGTATTAGAGAATATTAAGAAGTATATTAGGGAATAATAAGGAGGCGTAATCATTTGTAATTTAGGGATCTTTGCTGAAAAAGTATTGGCTGTTAGGCTAGGTTCACACCATGGAATTTCTGCCTGCAATTCCGCTTTGAAATTGCAGGCAGAAATTCTGCTTACTTCAATGTATAGTGTAGTGAATGGGTTTCCGTTCACAAATTCACATTTCGGAATTTGTGAAGCAGAATTTGTGAACCGAAAATCCGCTTGAAAATTCCGCCTGAAGAATGGCGTTGCTCATTCTTCAGGCGGAAATACTCACAGAACACATTGCAGTCTATTGGAGACTGCAGTGTCCGCACAGTCCTGAATCAGTCGGTGCTGGCCGCACTTGGTCTTTCTGCCTGGAGATTCCGTAGTTCCATAAGTGGTTTCGTTATTAGAAGTACCAGAAGTACCCAAGTATTACAGCCGTGATCGCATTAGAGTGACTAATACAAGTATGATCTTTCTACTGAACTTTTTACACTTTTTGTGTAAATTTTTTTGTTTGTTTTTTTAACCATTACAAGGGGGCGTCCTGAGCATCTAGGACAGTGTTTCCCAACCAGCGTGCCTCCAGCTGTTTTTAAACTACAAAACACTGGTCTAGGGGTTTCAGCATTAGAAGTTTTTAACATCATCACAGATGAAGATTCTTTTCTATAAGAGCAGTGAGACAAGTCTCTGCTACACAATGTTGTGATTGTTGACTCATTGAACAAGTTTAGGATCAGCCTGGAGGATTTTCTTATATAATGGTTGCTAGATTCTGGCAATTAATCCAGAGATTTTTTGGAATGGCCATTTTGCAGCAGGGAAAGAATTTTCTCCCTAATATAGGTTTATTGTGGTTCATCTCATTGGTGTTTTGCCTTCCTTCAGATCAATGGTTTCCAAGCTGCGGCTTTCCTAGTGTTGCAGAACTACAACTCCCAGCATGCCTGGAAAGCTGTTGGCTGTCCGAGCATGCTGGGAGTTGTAGTTTTGCAACATCTGGAGGGACACAATTTGGAGACCACTGCTCCAGACAAAAACAATATGGTTGGCTTTATGGTCTTTATGGTCTTTTTTCAACCAAATTAACAATGTAGCTTCTCTTGTCTTTTATATTAACTCAGCATTTTGCTAAAAAATAAAAAAAAAATACATCAAAAACTGAACAGAAAACTGCATGTGTGATTCCTACCCAATATATCTATTCATAGTTGTACGCCTTCTACTTCCTGAATGTTCGATGTCAAAAAAATAAACAAAGAACACAAAAATATTCGTAAAACACAAAGAACATTTTTCTGTTTTTACACAAAGCATTTCTTATTTACAATTTTCTATTGCTAACACCTTTTATGTAACACAGGGAAACTCGTTCAAGTATTATCCTTGACAAGCAGTCTCATGTAAAATAATTCTTATGTTTCTGTCCTGATTGTTTGTGTATGTAATTTGCTAATAAATTAAATAATCCATTCATTCAGGAACAAAAAAATGTGTATGTGAGGTTCAGCCATGCTAAGCTTTAAAGAATTGAGTTTATTTTGCCTCATTACTCAGCTAATATCTGCAGTTCTTAGGCTCTCTCTGTTTTCTTTTGTTCTAATTCCTTGTTTACAATTCCTTGTCTACCTATTGAACTACTTTCAATTATTTTACACGTCTATAATTTACACATTTATAATAAAAATAATGAATGGAAATGATTGCAAATTAACTAATCGCTGGCATAGAGTTGGGTTGGAGCACATAATGTTGTGTTCAGAAGATGGTTCCTTTTATTTAGGATAAAAATCTGAACACTCACTCACCCGATCTATGTGAATGGTACTTCTGCTGCTGCTATAGACGGGGTGCCAGGGATTTGCCCACTGGTGAGACTCCAAAGAAAGACTTCTTTGACATTCAGACATTCTAGACAGCTTGACATCTAGGAATTTCCAAAATACGGAGATGCTTTAGGAATAGAAAAGGTAGTGCTGGCTCATGTGGATATGATCTGAATAAGTAAATCTTTATTGTAGCATACCGAATAAAGATCCCAGAGGCCCCAATGGGCTTGAACTGGAAGTTCTTTATTTAATTTTTTTTATTTATTATAGCAATCCTTACAAATACAATCCCATTGGCCCCCATGACAATAAAAAAGCTTTTAGTGTTATCATTCCAAATACAATTTATCCCAAAAACAATTTTATTCCCACCACCCTCCCCTTTCTCCATCCCTCATACATTGTTTTTAATTGCTCCGGACATACATCCTCCTATGACTCAATCCCACTTCCTCAATCTTCCTCTACTAGAGAATGCACAACTAGCTCCTTGGGGGTTATATAATATCCTCTTATTAGAAAGGGAGATCAGAGAATCAGAGGGATAAAACAAACTTTAATCTTTCTACCAATTTAACCTATACTTCCTTGTCCGGTGTCCTCTTTCTCTTTCCCAGAGTATATAGGGTGTAACAATGCTGGATCCATTGACTTGAGTGGCTGATGACACGGGCCGTATTGAACAGTGGAGTCTAAGGTGCCACTGGTCTTCACTAGAGCCCGCCACAAGGCAGGATGGATTTGCTGCAGCAGGCGACACCCACGTCGCTTTCCCCGATACGATTCGACCACACAGGTAACTGGACAAAGCGAAGTACAGTAGGATGAAGCAGAGGCGTAGTCAGACTTAGCAGAAGGTTAAGGCAGGCGGTAAAGGTGCATAGTCAAATAACAAAGTGGAAGGGTCAGAACACAGGCAAGGCAAACAGACAGTATCGAACTCTTAATCTCAGGCAAACGGCACTGAAGATCCGGCAGGGAAGAGTGGGAGGCGCAGGGACTTATGGAATAGTGTCAGGTGTTTCACATAATTATGGGCGTACTGGCCCTTTAAATTTCAGAGCTCCGGCGGAGCTGAGAGGCAGAGGAAAAATCAGCAGAGAAGCGTGGTAATTGACGGGCTGGGATTTGCATGCTGGCGCATCCCGCGATGCAAATTCCAGCCCTGCCAGCAGCAGGGGAGAGGGGGACAGTGTGCTCATGGCCAGGGGAAGTGGCTGGAGCGCAAAGTGTAACAGTACCCCTCCCTTTGGTCTCCCCCTCCATTTGTGGTTCAGAAATTTACTGAGTAGATCGCGGTCCAGGATATTTTCTTCAGGCTCCCAAGATCTCTCCTTCGGACCGAATCCTTCCCAATCCACTAGATAAAAGCGTTTGCCTCTGATAAACTGGGAGTTTAAAATCTGTTTTACAACATAAACATCAGAAGTACCAGGGATGGGAGTAGTTGAAATGTCTTTTTTAGAGAAGCGGTTGTGAATGACAGGTTTCAAGAGGGAGACATGGAAGGAATTCGGGATCCGGAGAGAGGACGGCAGATGGAGGGAATAGGCCACAGGATTTAAACAACGTTTCTTGACTTTATAGGGATCAAGATAGCAAGGGCCCAGTTTATAACTGGGTACTCTGAAGCGGATGCATTAAGTGAGGGCAAACCGAACAGAAGATGTGGCAAAGGAACAGTTTAGCAAGCTGCAGTGCAGATGAAAGTCCAGGCAGCGGCACAAAATGAGCCATTTTAGAAAATCAGTCCACTACCACCAAAACGACAGTATTGCCTCTGGAAGACAGAAGGTCAGTAATGAAGTCTATAGCAATATCGGTCCAGGGAAGCTCTGGAAAAGACAAAGGCTGTAGAAGACCTGCAGGTTTAGAACAAGGGGTCTTATCCCGGGCACAGACAGAACAGGAATGGACAAAATTAACGACATCCTATCTTAAACTAGGCCACCAATATTGTCTGAAGATGAACTGTAAGGACTTACAAGTTCCAGAATGACCAGCCAGAAGAGAGGAATGGCCCCATTTCAAGAATCGGAGTCTTAAATGGAGAGACACATAAGTCTTTTCAGAAGGCAGGTGCTGAAGATTTGCTGGTGCTGCGGGGTTGAGACATTCAGGAAGAATAATATGCTGAGGAGGAGATTCTTGGTCTTGCACTTCAGAAGACCTGGAAAGAGCGTCAGCTCGAAGATTCTTCTCTGCAGGACGGAAGTGGATGTAAAAGTCAAATCTAGAGAAGAACAGAGACCATTGGGCCTGCCGGGGGGTTGAGACGATGGGTTGTCTGAAGATAAAGCAAGTTCTTGTGATCAGAATATATAGTAACAGGATGTATTGAACCTTCCAAGAGATGACGCCGTTCTTCCAAGGCCAGCTTTATAGCCAAGAGTTCACGGTCTCCTAAAGAATAGTTTTTCTCTGTGGGAGAGAAGGTTTTAGAGAAAAAGCCACAGGTTACAATATTTCCCTTAGAGGACTTTTGTGTTAAGACAGCTCCTGCTCCAACCAAAGATGCATCCACCTCCAAAAGAAAAGGCTTGCCAAAGTCGGGTCTAGACGGGACTGGAGCCAAAGCGAAGGCGGACTTTAACTGTTTAAAAGCATCTTCAGCCTCTGGAGTCCAGACCTTGGGATTAGAAGTCTTCTTGGTGAGAGAGACTTGGTGAGAGAGACAAGGGGCGCTACCAAGGTGGAGTAATACGGAATAAATTGCCGTATAAATAGCCGGTAGGTCAGGGCTAGTCCAGTACAGCTGATAACTTGTTAGGATCCATCTGTAGACCTTGACTAGTAACAATGTAACCCATAAAAGGAATACTGGACTTATCGAAAACACACTTCTCAAGTTTAGCGTAAAGATGATTGTCACAAAGACGTTGCAAGACCTGGTGGATGTGGGAACGAGGAGTCTAAAGATTGAGTCTGAGTATATCGTCCAAATAGACCACGAAACAGGTGTATAAGAAGTCACAAAAGATATCATTAACAAACTCCTGGAAGACTCCTGGAGCATTACATAGTCTGAACGGCCTCACCAGATACTAAAAATGTCCATCCTGAGTATTAAATGCAGTCTTCCAGTCATCACCTTCTCTTATGCGAATCAGGTTATAGGCACCTCGAAGGTCTAATTTGGAGAAGATCCTCACCCCACGGAGACGGTCAAATAACTCCAAGATCAAGGGAAGAGGGCAGCAGTTCTTGACGGTGCATCTTTAATATGGCTAGAGAGTCCTCTTTTGAAAGTGGCACAAAGAGTTTCATTATTCCAGGATAACTCATAAGCCAGGCTACGGAATCGGATGGCATATTCGCCCACAGAGGAAGAAGCTCGTGCAGGTTCTTCGAAAACACTTCGGAATTCCGTAAGGAAAGCCTGAAGACTGGCTGTGAGTGGGTCACTGCAGTCCCATAACAGAGTTGCCCAGGCCAGAGAAATTCCAGTTAACAGACTGACAACAAAGGCCACCTTTGCTCATTCCATAGGGAACTGATCCGCCATAAGCTCTATGTGCATGGAGCACTGAGTCACAAATCCATGGCAGGATTTGGGATCCCCTTCATACTTCTCGGTAAGAGGCAAAGGAAGCTTGGATCCCGTGGTGACTGCTGGAGCAGGAGGCATTACCGGATCAGGAGGAGGCTGTGGCTGCTACGGTTGTTGCTGGGCAGTAAGCAACTGCTGCATCATGGCAGACAACTTGTTTAACTGCTGAAATTTCTGGGCAAACTGCTGCGACTGAAGAGCCACTATGGTGGCGAGATCTGGATTCTCAGAGGTACCCCAGCGGGATCCATGGTCAGATCTTGCTGTAACGATGCTGGATGTGGATCCACTGACCTGAGTGGCTGATGACACGGCCGTATCGGGGAGCGGAGTCTAAGGTGCTGCTGGTCTTCACCAGAGCCCACCGCAAGGCAGGATGAATTTGCTGCAGCAGGCAACAGCCAGGTCGCTACCCCCGATATGACTCGACCACACAGGTAGCTGGACAAAGTGAAGTACAGTAGGATGAGGCAGAGGCGTAGTCGGACTTAGCAGAAGGTCAAGGCAGGCGGCAAAGGTGCGTAGTCAAATAACAAAGCGGAAGGGTCAGAACACGGGCAAGGCAAGCAGACAGTATGGAACGCTTAATCTCAGGCAAATGGCACTGAAGGTCCAGCAGGGAAGAGTGGGGGGTGCAGGGACTTATAGAATAGTGTCAGGTGTTTCACATAATTATGGACGTACTGGCCCTTAAAATTTTAGTGCTCCGGCTCGGCGCGCCCTAGGAGTCGGGGACGCACGTGCCGGAGCTGAGAGGCAGGGGAAGAAGCAGCAGAGGAGCGTGATAAGTGACCGACTGGGATTCGCATGCGGGTGTGTACCGCGATGCGAATCCCAGCCCCGCCGGCAGCAGGGGAGAGGGGGACAGTGCACTCACAGCCAGGGGAAGTGGCCAGAGCGTAAGGTGTAACATAGGGCGTATCCCCATCACTTTTATTGGGAAAGGGGCATTTTTCTTTTATTTTTTTTACTTCATTCTTTTATTGAACTTTTTTTCAGGTTATACTATGCTGCAATACATTTGTACGGAAGAACAGTATGACCTGATCAGCTGCACACAGTATAGCCTGTGCGATCCAGCCTGTGGCTGGATCTCACAGGCTTCCGTAGCAGCCAGACAGGAGGTCATCATCTGACCTCCTGCTGCCATAGCAACTTACGGCGACCCGGGATCATGTCACGGCACCGCCGTAAGTGCACAGAGTGAGCTCCCTTCCTCTGTCATTGGCGATCAGTGCCACGGTCACATTGACTGCAGCACTGAAGGGGTTAACTGTCAGGATCGGAGCACAGCTCCACTCCTGACAGCTATGGCGGGTACCTGGCGATATGCGATTTCCGGCCTCAGTCGCCGATCACCTCCCGCACGCTTGCTGCGCCGTGATCGGAAATGGGACGTACTGTATATATACATACATTTGCGGGAAGGGGTTAAAGGGGCCCTCCGATGGAAAACTTTATTTTTTTTCAAAATCAACTGGTGCCAGAAAGTTAAACAGATTTGTAAATTGCTTCTATTTAAAAATCTTAATCCTTCCAGTACTTATCAGCTGCTGTATGCTCCACAGGAAGATGTGTAGTTATTTTCTGTCTGACCACAGTGATCTCTGCTGACACCTCTGTCCGTGTCAGGAACTGTCCAGAGCAGATTAGGTTTGCTATGAGGATATGCTCCTACTCTGGACAGTTCCTGACACGGACAGAGGTGTCAGCAGAGAGCACTGTGGTCAGATTGAAAATAACAACTCAACTTCCTGTGGAGCATACAGCAGCTGATATGTACTGGAAGGATTGAGATTTTTAATAGAAGTAATTTTCAAATCTATTTAACCTTCTGGCACCAGTTGATTTGAAAAACATATTTCCACCGGAGTACCCCATTAAGAAAGAAAATAAAGCTGCTAGAATGACCCAGCTAATCACCCGACTTAAATCCCATTCAAAAACTGAAGATCATGATTCATAGAAGAGGCTTACAGAATCTTCAAGATTTAAAGAATCAGAAAGTGTGTTTAATACTTCTTCCCTGTGTCATTTCACATTATTACACATCACTTAATTTCTGAGCTTGTTTTGGTTTCTATGTATATATGGATTATTTGGGTTGTTACCAACATATGGTGAAAATTTTGTCAATTATGTCAATAGCACATTTAGAAATATATTTAGTATATAATTCACCTTTTATATATAGAGTGATTTTAACATTGGTTTAACACAGTTTTGGTGTTAAAAAGTCAAACATTATTGTGCAATGGGTCAAAATGTCAGACATTTTAACACAATGCATTTCGACTCATTTAAGAAAAAAATTTAAATGTAGTGTGGTATGGTTCATTTTTTCCAGTAATCTGGGATTTATCAGTTGTGGCTTTTTTTAAAAAACTGTCACAATTATTTGCGCAAACTCTTTTGTGTAAGTGATGATGCAAACAGCATTTGCACTTACCTACAGATGGACCATTTTCAGTGTCTGGTGCGCTGCATGAATTGAGCAGCGTGCATATAATGTATGCCTTACTGCTCATTAAACACAGGACTCTGGTGTTTGCCATGAACAGATTCTGTCAAAGTAAATCACAAAACATTTAAACTCAGACAAATTTGAGTATATTTGTAAAATTCTGAATGTATTTTATTTATTCCTAATCGATTCACTCATCTAAGCTACTCACGACATCTAAACCACAATAAGACTTCATCTGAGCTTCAATTAGAGCTACATGATTATTATTATTAGTATTAGTAGTATTATTTTTATTTCTTTTGCTGTATAGGGTTTTTATGGTTTTATAATAATAAAAGCTATATTTTGTGTATTCATTCCTACAGTTGTTACTTTGAAAGTAATAAGCCAAAGGTGTTAACTGAGAACACTACTGGAATCAAGGGACTAAAGGAATAAGCAGAGCACAGCCAAGAACTGGGTTAAATGTCCTCAAAAGAACAGCTTGATGAATGGATAAAATATAAAGTAAAGCAAGCAAAGAAGCAGGAATAGTCTGCCAAATAAAGCATACAGTTGCATGAAACTGAAGCCACAAGCTAGGCACAGCATGGAGCAGTGAGCTGCATTACTTTATCCAGTTGGTGCCCTACAAATCTCAGCCAGCAGCATCACTGCAAAACCAACCAATAAAAGCTACAAGATGAACAAACCATTGAGCAGTGGGATGACAAGAGATGAGTGAAGTTACAGTGATTCGATTTGTCACAAACTTCGCAGCTCGGCAGTTGCTGACTTTAGTCTGCATAAATTAGTTCAGCTTTCAGGTGCTCTGGTGGGCTGGAGACTCTCTCCTAGGACTGTATCCCCCTTTCCCAGCCCACCGGAGCACCTAAAAGCTGAACTAATTTATGCAGGCTAAAGTCAGCAACTGCCGAGCTGCGAAGTTTGTGACGAATTGAATCACTGTAACTTCGCTCATCTCTAGGGATGACCACAGACAGTGATTTCCTGTCACCTGCATTACTGTGTTCAGTTGATGCACTACAAATCCCTGCCAGCAGTGTCACTGTAAAACAAGCCAATAAAACTGCACTAAAAGCTATCACATTACCTAGCTCAGCAAAGCAGTAGACAGATCTATATGTTAACATAAATATGCATTAAAAGCGCTGTGAACCTTGAATAGGCATTTTAGATTGAGTTGCCTGTATTTTCTGGGATAAATAAAACATTTAGGGGGAAAAAGTTGCCCAGTTACCCATAGCAACCAGTCAGATTTCTTCCTTCATTTTTCAGAGGCCGTGTTAAAAATGAAAGAAGTGATCTGATTGGTTACTATGGGCAACTGGGCAACCTTTTCTCTGGACAGGTTTCGATAAATCTCCCCCTTAGTGTTTCTACCTGGGTTTAATATTAATACATTAAGAAAGAACAAGGATAGCTATTTAAAGGAGATCTGTAGAGCTCTGAACTTTATCCCCTATCCGAAGGATAGGGGATAAGTTTTAGATCACGGGGGGTCCAAGCGCTGGGGCCCCCCGCGATATCCTGTACGGGGTTGCGGCAATGTACAGGAAAGAGGGTATTCCATCCCCGCATGATGCGGCAGTCAGAACGCCCCTCAATGTATCTCTATGGGATTCATGGAGGGGCATGCCTGCTACTGTGTCATGTGGGGATGGAACGCCCCCTTTCCTGTACATTGCCATGGCCCCGTACAGGAGATGGGGGGGGGCCCAGCGCTCGGACCCCCTGCGATGTAAAACGTATCCTTCGGATAGGGGATAAAGTTCAGAGCACTACAGATCTCCTTTAAGTCCAAGTTATGTGTAGTTTCTAGGCTTGTTAAAACATATAGTATTTCTACCTGGATTTTACATAAATACGCATTGAAAGTATTAATAGTGAACATGGCATAGGAATCTAAGGCTATGTTGCATGCATTTTCTGGGTTTTAACAAACTTATAGCCCTCATTTACTAAGCTAAAACTAACTAGTTTTTGTCGGGTTATTCTGGCACATAATGCCTGCGACAGAGTGCGCTAGGAAAATCCAACAAACCCGACATTGCATTGTAAAAATCTGAAAAGGGGTGTGGTCTCACAACCTGACCTATTTACTATTAAATCCACAGAAAATCCTGAGAATAAATGGCTGGAAATTTCCACCTAAAAATACCTAGTCAGAAAATTTTACCGAAGTCGCAGAAGTTGGAAACAACATTTCACACTAGTAATTACCTAACGCTCTTAGTAAAGGAGGGCCATAGTGTCTCAACCTGGGTTTAACATAAATATGTATTAAAAGCAAGTATAGTGAATGTGGAATGTGCATTTTAGGCCAAGTTACTTGTATTTTCTGAATTTAATCAAACATTTAGTATTTCTACCTGGGCGCTTTAAAACTGTGTATAGTGAAAATTGACTGGCAGTTTTTTCACCACTTGACTATTTGGTGAGTGCCAGATAACCCCAAAACATACCAATAACTTCCAAATCCTTTTCAATAAACAAAAAAAATGTTTCTTAAAAGGAGTGGTTGGTAGCGAAAAAAGGGTAGAGGAAAGAGCACTCCTGCCATGTCCCCTAGTGGAGGTGGAAGCTGTGGTACTACTGGTGCTAGGCATGGTGTGGATACTGTAAGGCATCAAAATAGATATGCTGAAGGGGAGCAAAGAGCCCATGATCAGACATCAGAAGTTCATGTTTGGAGGAGTGGTGGGGAGTTTTGGACAGGACATATGAATCAGGAGATAAGGAGGGGACGTGTTCTAAGCAGAATGGTAGTGCTACTGTCAGCAGAGGTAGGGCCAGAACATCTGTCCATTGTACCAGACACAGGCTTGCTGGTATGATCAGCTCAAAAAAAACTTCAAAATTTTAAAGAATCTCTTGGCCCAGACTCACCTCCTGAGTAACTTCATAAATAAGACTTTCCCTGATTTGCACAGTGTGAACTAAAACTGACACATTAACCATTTTAATTTTTTCAAACTTGATTGTGGAAATTTTTTTTCTACATTTCAACCTTGCAGCACAGACTCCCCTCCTCAGTTACTTCATCTATGAGACTTTCCCTGGTGTGCATAGTATGCACTAGAACTGACATTAAAAATAAAAAAAAAACTTCTAAATTGATTGTCACAAAATGTTTTCAACATTTTTGCAAACTTACAGCACAGACTCACCTCCACAGTCACTTCATAGATTAAACTTTTCCTGGTGGAGAAGGATTTGAAGATGGAATTTGTTGATGGGATAGGTGAAAAAGAAACGACTTGAAAGAAAAAAAATCAATTCAATCTGAATAAATTCTTGGCAAATTTTTATTAGTAATGTATTTGAATAATGTGTTTAATAAAGTGTGTGTGTGTTTCACTTTTTTCTCAAATTTTTTTTAACTTTTTTTAGGTACTACTCCCAGCATGGAACAGACTGTTCCATGATGGGAGTAGTAGTACCTGCTGTGATCGTCCTGTATAATGTATAGATGCGGGTGTCTTTCTCGCATCTAGATAGGAATGATCGCATCACCCGCTGTGATCTGTCCTCAACTGCAGGTACTATTGCTCCTTACATGGATGTATGTATTTTAATATTGTGTTTAAGAAAGTGTATGCATGTGTATTTTTGGTAGTACTACCACTCCCAGCATGGAACAGACTGTTTCATGATGGGAGCTGTAGTACCTGCACTAATACGGGGCACTGATATTACTAGATAGGTAAATTAGGTCTCCCAGGAAAAGTAATAGAAAAAAAATGACTGCACAGAGAACCTTAAAACTTGTGTCAAAAATCAAGATCAGTGTGAATTATGCCCTGAGTATATGCTATGCTATGCACAGACTGTGAACTTATCTCGGAGTATATACTGTGGTCATTGAAAGCACTGACAGAGCAGCAGTGTGAATAACATCTTGAGTAGGTAAATAATAATAATAATACATAACATCACCTAAGAATTGGAAACGCTATGTAAGTGTAAATCGTGTTAGACATATTTACTTTGTGGCCATCTTATTTAAATGAAATATCAGTGTGTATTATGCTCCAAGTACATGCTACACTAAGCACAGACTATGAACTATATCTTGACTGTATATTGTGGTAATATCTCAGTAGTGTGTACTACTTCTATAAGTTGTGAAGATAAATAACATAATATCACCATATAATTGGAAACGTTATATCAGTGTACACTGTGTCGGTAATATATGCTGCGGTCATTGCAATAATCAACGCATTGGTAGTGTGGATTGCGCTTGGAATCCGTTAACGGAACTGCCTAGCATGAGCAATTAATAGAAAACGCAATATCAGTGTGAACTCTATCCAAGCATCATCATCTATAGTAAATGGCACTTGAAGATATATACTTGATGTATTTACAGTAGGACTATTACAGTGCATCCTGTGCGAATGATGTCTTGCCAACTGTAGAAAATCTTCTCCATAGATATGAATCCGGATATTACGCAAAAGTAACGGATCCCCAAGCTAAGTGGTGATGTTTAAGGTGTGAACTTGTGCTGAGCCTTACATATTCTATAAGTGAAGCATCCATAGACTTTGTTATCCTAAGATGGATGCACTGCTATAAATGAAAGACAGCAATCTGATGGCGACCTAATCTGAATATTTTTTGTATGTTTTTGCAATTTTTTCTAGATTTTTGACACATTATTGCAATTTTTATTCTAGCATAATAAAAGCTAAGCTTTAAGGTTCCCTGTACAGTCACTATTTTTCTATTACTTTTTCTGCGAGACCTAATAATATCAGTGCCCTGTATTAGTATAGGTACTACAGCTCCCATCATGGAACAGTCTGTTTCATGCTGGGAGTAGTAGTACTACCTAAAAAAAATAAAAAAAATTGAGAAAAAAAGTGAAACACACATACACACACACTTTATTAAACACAATATTAAAATACATTACTAATAAAACTTTTTTTTAATTAATTATAAAAAATATATTATTTTTACATTTAAATGGCCCCTTTCTACGTTTTTTTTATTGTCGGCTACATTTTTAGGTCCCTGCCCGTCCACATAAATTGAACCCTATTTAAAAATGAACATGAACATTTTTTTTTTTTGTCTTTCAATTTTTGGGAACAGGCAGGGACCTAAAAATGTAGCCAACAATAATAAAAATTTTGAAAGGGGCCATTTAAATGTCAAAATAATATATTTTTTATAATTATTTTTTGACATTTTTTATTAGTAATGTATTTTAATATTGTGTTTAATAAAGTGTGTGTGTTTCACTTTTTTCAATTTTTTTTTTTTTTTCGGTAGTACTACTACTCCCAGCATGGAACAGATTGCCCCAGGTGTCACTCCTGACACCCGGTGCGATTGTCCTATCTATTGCAGAGATGGAGCGGCTTTCTCCTGCGCTCGAATCTCTGCACTATACACCGGCCGACCAATGATGTGAATAGAATTCACATCACTTATTCATATATCCCGCAGAAAGCTGTGATTGGGCAGATGGTTCTAGCCACTCACAGCTCTCTGTGGGAAATATGAACAATAGGTATATATACGGCATATACTCATACTACAGTGGTACCAGAGAAGAGTGGCCGGCCACCTGCATCTGTACATTATACAGGACGATTGCATCAGGTGTCAGATCTGTCTATTAACCTCTTAAGGACACAGGGCATACCTGTATACCCTGCGCCCAGTCCCGGTGTTTAAAACGGGGTCATGCTGTGACCCCGCATCACATCGGGTCGGTCCCGGCTGCTATTCATAGGGCTAATCACAATAGTCCCGATCAGCATGACTGAGCTGGCGGGAAGCTTTTACTTTCATTTTCAACGCGGCAATCAACTTTGATCACCGCGTCTGAAGGGTTAATAGCGCGCGGCACAACGATCAGTGCCGCGCGATATTAACCCTTCAGACGCGGCGATTAAAGTTCATCGCCACATTGAAAATAAAAGTAAAAGCTTCCTGGCAGCTCAGTCAGACTGTTCGGGACTATTACGATAAAATTGCGATGTCCCGATCAGCTAGGACGCGAGCGGAGGCGCCCTTACCTTGCTCCGTCGTGTCGGATCGGTGTTTGATTGCTCCAAGCATGAGCTACAGGCTTCAGCAATCAACCCCCTATTATGCTGATCCATGCAAAGCTATGGCTTTGCAGGGATCAGGGTAAAATATCAGTGTGTGCAGTGTTATAGCCCCCTATGGGAGCTATAACACTGCAAAAAAAAAGTAAAAAAAAAAAAGTTAATAAAGGTCATTTAACCCCTTAAGGACGCAGGACGTAAATGTACGTCCTGGTGCGGTGGTACTTAACGCACCAGGACGTACATTTACGTCCTAAGCATAACCGCGGGCATCGGAGCGATGCCCGTGTCATGCGCGGCTGATCCCGGCTGCTGATCGCAGCCAGGGACCCGCCGGCAATGGCCGATGCCCGCGATCTCGCGGGCGTCCGCCATTAACCCCTCAGGTGCCGGGATCAATACAGATCCCGGCATCTGCGGCAGTGCGCGATTTGAATGAATGATCGGATCGCCAGCAGCGCTGCTGCGGGGATCCGATCATTCATAACGCCGCACGGAGGTCCCCTCTCCTTCCTCCGTGCGGCTCCCGTCGTCTCCTGCTCTGGTCTGTGATCGAGCAGACCAGAGCAGAAGATGACCGATAATACTGATCTGTTCTATGTCCTATACATAGAACAGATCAGTATTAGCAATCATGGTATTGCTATGAATAGTCCCCTATGGGGACTATTCAAGTGTAAAAAAAAAGTAAAAAAATGTAAAAGTAAAAGTAAAAAAAAAGTGAAAAATCCCCTCCCCCAATAAAAAAGTAAAACGTCCATTTTTTCCTATTTTACCCCCAAAAAGCTCAAAAAAAAATTTTTATAGACATATTTGGTATCGGCGCGTGCGTAAATGTCCGAACTATTAAAATAAAATGTTAATGATCCCGTACGGTTAACGGCGTGAACGAAAAAAAAAAATCCTACTTTTTTAATACATTTTATTAAAAAAAAATTATAAAAAATGTATTAAAAGTTTTTTATATGCAAATGTGGTATCAAAAAAAAGTACAGGTCATGGCGCAAAAAATGAGCCCCCATACCGCCGCTTATACGGAAAAATCAAAAGAGATATAGGTCATCAAAATAAAGGGATTATAAACGTTCTAATTTGGTTAAAAAGTTTGTGATTTTTTTTAAGCGCAACAATAATATAAAAGTATGTAATAATGGGTATCATTTTAATCGTATTGACCCTCAGAATAAAGAACACATGTCATTTTTACCATAAATTGTACGGCGTGAAAACGAAACCTTCCAAAATTAGCAAAATTGCGTTTTTCGTTTTAATTTCCCCACAAAAATAGTGTTTTTTGGTTGCGCCATACGTTTTATGATATAATGAGTTATGTCATTACAAAGGACAACTGGTTGCACAAAAAACAAGCCCTCATACTAGTCTGTGAATGAAAATATAAAAGAGTTATGATTTTTAGAAGGCGAGGAGGAAAAAATTAAAACGTAAAAATTAAATTGTCTGAGTCCTTAAGGCCAAAATGGGTCCCTTTCCTAATAAAATTTAAAATCACCCCCCTTTTCCCATAAATGCCCAAACTATAAAAATATATCATTAGTTAAACCGCACAGTCAATGGCGTACACGGAAAAAATTCCAAAGTCCAAAATAGTGCATTTTTAGTCACTTTTTATATCATGAAAAATTTATAAACAGTGATCAATGCAAAAATGGTACCGATAAAAACTTAAGAAAATGGCGCAAAAAAATTAGCCCTCATACCGGCCCATACGCGGAAAAATAAAAAAGTTATAGGAGTCAGAAGATGACAATTTTAAACGTATACATTTTCCTGCATGAAGTTATGATTTTTTCAGAAGTACGACAAAACCAAACCTATATAAGTAGGGTATCATTTTAATTGTATGGACCTACAGAATAAAGATAAGGTGTCATTTTTACAAAAAAATGCACTGCGTAGAAACGGAAGCCCCCAAAATTTACAAAATTACATTTTTTCTTCAATTTTGTCGCACAATGAATTTTTTTTTCTGTTTCACCGTGCATTTTTGGTAAAGTGACTAATGTCACTGCAAAGTAGATTTGGTGGCGCAAAAAAATAAGCCATCATATGGAATTTTATGTGCAAAATTGAAAGCGCTATGATTTTTAGAAGGTGATGAGGAAAAAATGAAAATGCAAAAACGGAAAAACGCTGAGTCCTTAAGGGGTTATTGCTGCGATCTGTCTATTAATGCAGGTACTACAGCTCCCAGCATTGAGCAGAGTGTGCTCCTTGTTGGGAGCAGTAGTACCTGCAGTTAAGGACAGATCACAGCAGGTGTCACTCCTGACACCCACTTCGATTGCAGAGATGTGAGTGCAGAAGAAAGCCGATCGCATCTATACATTATACAGGATGACCGTAGGGGTGTCGAAGTCCGGATTCGGTCCGAATCGATTTTTTCATGAAATTTGGAATGAATTCGACTTTTTCTGATTCGATTCGCTCATCTTTAGACATAAGCAGGGCCGGATTAAGAGCATCATGGGCCTGGTGCTGAGGATTTTTATGGGCCTACAAGTGTCCGTGACCCAACAGCTGGGTTGCGGCCATTTGTGGGTTGCAGTGCAACTTCATTTACTTACATTATGTGCGACACGTATGACAAACATATGACATATGTAGGTAGCCAGGTAAGTAGCTTGCCAGTTGGATTGTTAGCTAACTAGGTAGATAGCCAGATAGCTAAGTGGAAGCAAGGTAGAGCAGCACATCCAAACAGCGTCAAGGTGATGTGGGTGCAAGTGGGCCCAATCGCAGCCCTGGTCGCTGGTGGCAGTAATTGACACAAATAGAAAGCATCCCACAGCCTCCAATATAAGGTGAAAAGCAGTGTAGTTTATTTCCTCATATGTGGCAGCAACGTTTTGACTGTCTGCACAGTCTTTATCAAGCATACAGAGTAGTGGTATTTATGTGTGAACACACACAAAATCAATTCCAGGGTAATTATAGCAAATCAAAGTGAAAAGGTTAAAAAAAAAAAAAAAAAAAAACAATGATCCAGTGTAAAAAAATAAAATACACATACAGTGATCCCTCAGCTTACAATGGCCTCAACATACAATAGTTTCAACATACAATGGTCTTTTCTGGACCATTGTAACTTGAAACCAGACTCAACATACAATGTACAGACAGCCCAGATCTGTGAAACGTGTCTATAGCTGGAAGAACTGACCAATCAGAATGGGCATTCACTGGTAAAACACCTGTATTACTGAAGTGCATGCACTGACTGGTGTCTGGTAGCGCCCCCTACAGTACAGGAAGGTATTACATGTTCTGTACACTTTACCTGTACCAGGGTTACCTGCTCCTTTGGATACCAGGTGAGGGCGGCTCTATGATACTTTTTTAGGACACTGTGTACTGTACAGGACCCCGAAGAAGCTCCTGTCCTCTACATAGACCAGTGTTTCCCAACGAGGGTGCCTCCAGCTTTTGGCTGTCCAGGCATGCTGGGAGTTGTAGTTTTGCAACAGCTGGAGGCACCCTGGTTGGAAAACAATGAAATAGACAGTGATTACAGCTCCCAGCAGATCTTTCTTATTTATGTGTAAGGATTTGCTTTATCTGTATTAGTTATCTACTTATTTTTATTTAATCCTCACTTTTTCCTTTTTTCAGATGACATTTTGGGGCTTCAGAACCAATTACCAGGTTTCCATAGAGTTCTGGTCTCAACATACAATGGTCGTCCCGAAACCTATTAATATTGTAACTTGAGGGACCATTGTATGGATATATGCGTGCAATGAAATACAATGTGTTTAGTGTTATTACTTTTACATATCACCAAACCGATCATAGTGAAAATATAATCATGATTAAATACGTATCTACAGGAGAATTAAAAACAATGGCGGAGGAGGGGTTAGGTTAAAAACACTCACCACATGTGTAAGTAATCATGGCAACGTGACAGGTTGTATACAGACGCTCACTGCCTCGTGAACATAGAAAATGTGATGCGGCCTATACACAGACCAGTATCACTAATAACACCACAATACAAGGGACATATAAATCTACCACACCATGACCACTGACTAAACAATACCACCATACTGTATGGAAATAAAAGCCACTATACACAGACCAGTATCACTAATAACAACACAATACAAGGGACATATAAATCTACCACACCATGACCACTACCAATACCACTAACACTGTTATATTGTTATTAAATAAAAACCAGTACAGTATACAAAAGATCAATAACCCTACACAGGAATAGATTTGAGCTGTACACAGGGGCTGCAGACCATATAGGTTATTATAGTTATATACTCACAGGGGCGTCTACTCTGTTCGGAGTCCTTCACTTTTCTCTTTCTTCTGTCCTGGGTCATCATGAAGATTTCTCCCAATCACAACTCGTCTTCACCGAATCTGCCAGACAAACATTTTAGGATTCTCGCTACAGCAAAATCCTCACCTCTATACAAACCCCCTATATGTATTACACTGCCCCATATAGTAGTTCCTTCTGTGCCCCTGTATAGTATTAGGCCCCAACATTGTCCTCATACATTATAATGCCCCCTCTCATTGCCCCTATATAATATAATGCCCCCTCACATTGCCCCATATATAGTAATGCCCCCATATATAGTAATGCCCCCTCACATTGCCCATATATAATAATGCCTCCTTACATTACCCCCATAGATTATAATGTCCCCTAACATTGCCCCCATATATAGTAATGACCCCCCATATATATAGTAATGACCCTCCATATATAGTAATGCCCCTCACATTGCCCCCATATATAGTAATGCCCCCTCACATGACCCTCATATATATAGTAATGCCCCCTCATATAGTAATGCCCCTCACATTGCCCCCATATATAGTAATGCCCCCTCTCATTGCCCCTATATAATATAATGCCCCCTCACATTGCCCCATATATAATAATGCCTCCTTACATTACCCCCATAGATTATAATGTCCCCTAACATTGCCCCCATATATAGTAATGACCCCCCATATATATAGTAATGCCCCCTCATATAGTAATGCCCCTCACATTGCCCCCATATATAGTAATGCCCCCTCACATGACCCCCCCATATATAATAATGCCCCCCTCACATGTCCTCCACATATAATAATGCCCCCCTCACATGTCCCCTACATATAATAATGCCCCCCTCACATGTCCCCCATATATAATAATGCCCCCCTCACATGTCCTCCACATATAATAATGCCCCCCTCACATGTCCCCCACATATAATAATGCCCCCTTCACATGTCCCCCACATATAATAATGCCCCCCTCACATGTCCCCCACATATAATAATGCCCCCCTCACATGTCCTCCACATATAATAATGTCCCCTCACATGTCCTCCACATATAATAATGCCCCCCCACATGTAATAATGCCCCCCTCACATGTCCTCCACATATAATAATGCCCCCCCTCACATGTCCCCCACATATAATAATGCCCCCCTCACATGTCCTCCACATATAATAATGCCCCCTCACATGTCCCCCACATATAATAATGCCCCCCTCACATGTCCCCCACATATAATAATGCCCCCCTCACATGTCCTCCACATATAATAATGCCCCCCCCACATGTCCTCCACATATAATAATGCCCCCCCTCACATGTCCTCCACATATAATAATGCCCCCTCACATGTCCCCCACATATAATAATGCCCCCCTCACATGTCCCCCACATATAATAATGCCCCCTCACATGTCCTCCACATATAATAATGCCCCCCTCACATGTCCCCAACATATAATAATGCCCCCCTCACATGTCCTCCACATATAATAATGCCCCCCTCACATGTCCTCCACATATAATAATGTCCCCTCACATGTCCTCCACATATAATAATGCCCCCCCCCCACATGTAATAATGCCCCCCTCACATGTCCTCCACATATAATAATGCCCCCCTCACATGTCCCCCACATATAATAATGCCCCCCTCACATGTCCTCCACATATAATAATGCCCCCTTACATGTCCCCCACATATAATAATGCCCCCCTCACATGTCCCCCACATATAATAATGCCCCCCTCACATGTCCTCCACATATAATAATACCCCCCACATGTCCTCCACATATAATAATGCCCCCCCTCACATGTCCTCCACATATAATAATGCCCCCTCACATGTCCCCCACATATAATAATGCCCCCCTCACATGTCCCCCACATATAATAATGCCCCCTCACATGTCCTCCACATATAATAATGCCCCCTCACATGTCCCCCACATATAATAATGCCCCCCTCACATGTCCTCCACATATAATAATGCCCCCCTCACATGTCCCCCTCATATAATAATGCCCCCCCTCACATGTCCTCCACATATAATAATGCCCCCTCACATGTCCTCCACATATAATAATGCCCCCCTCACATGTCCCCCACATATAATAATGCCCCCCTCACATGTCCCCCACATATAATAATGCCCCCCTCACATGTCCTCCACATATAATAATGCCCCCCTCACATGTCCTCCACATATAATAATGCCCCCCTCACATGTCCTCCACATATAATAATGCCCCCTCACATGTCCTCCACATATAATAATGCCCCTTCACATGTCCTCCACATATAATAATGCCCCTCTCACATATCCTCCACATATAATAATGCCCCCCTCACATGTCCCCCTCATATAATAATGCCCCCCCTCACATGTCCTCCACATATAATAATGCCCCCTCACATGTCCTCCACATATAATAATGCCCCCCTCACATGTCCCCCACATATAATAATGCCCCCCTCACATGTCCCCCACATATAATAATGCCCCCCTCACATGTCCTCCACATATAATAATGCCCCACTCACATGTCCTCCACATATAATAATGCCCCCCTCACATGTCCTCCACATATAATAATGCCCCCTCACATGTCCTCCACATATACTAATGCCCCTTCACATGTCCTCCACATATAATAATGCCCCTCTCACATGTCCTCCACATATAATAATGCCCCCCTCACATGGCCCCCTCACATAATAATGCCCCCCTCACATGTCCCCCACATATAATAATGCCCCTCTCACATGGCCCCCACATATAATAATGCCCCCCTCACATAATAATGCCCCCCTCACATGGCCCCCTCACATATTAATGCCCCCTCACATGGCCCCCTCGTATATTAATGCCCCCTCACATATTATTGCCCCCCTCACATATTAACGCCCCCCTCACATATTAATGCCCCCTCATACAATAATGCCCCCTCACATGGCCCCCACATATAATAATGCCCCCTCACATGGCCCCCTCACATATTAATACCCCCTCACACATTAATGCCCCCATATATGGAGGTCATGTGAGAGGGCATTACTATATATGGGGGCCATGTGAGGGGCATTATTATGTATGGGAGGCATGTGAGGGGGCATTACTTATTGGGGGCAAAGTTAGGGGGGCATTACTTATTATTACTTTGCCCCCATATAAGTAATGCCCCCTCACTTTGCGCCCATATAAGTATGCCCCCGTCACTTTGCCCCCATATAAGTAATGCCCCAAGCAAAAAACAAAAAAAACACTCACCTCTGTCTCGTTCCCCCGCAGCTCCTGTTCTCTCCTGTGCTGACAGCCTCCGTAGAGCCGCTGCCGCACAGGAAGCCCGGGATGGAGTGACAGGACGGAGCCGCCGGCTCCTTCCTGTTACGTCAGCTGCCGCACCGAGCGCACACTCAACGCTGTGTGCGTCTTAAAGGCGCACTCAGTGTTAAAAGCTGCGGTCGCTCGGAGATTCGGGACAGGTGTCCCGGATCTGCTGGCGTCCCGGATCCTTCACCTGCTGGCCCAGTCGCAAGGGGAACGATGGGGCCCGCAGGTGAAGCGTCCGGTTATGCACATGCAGGGACCGTGCCAGCACCGGTCCTAGCATGTTGCAGCCCTCGGTCTGTGCGTCCGTTTGTGCAGGCCGCCGGGCCTATTTTAACGCAGGGGCCTGGAGCTGCCGCTCCATCCGCCCCTACGTTAATCCGGCCCTGGACATAAGATGACATTGATGATGATGACATTAAGGACCGTGATGACCAACTTTAGCATTATGGGACGGAGACAGAAGAAGAAGGGGTCCTCAGAAAAGCTGGAAAGGATGACGAGCTGTATGTTTTCTTGCTTGCACACTGACAGGCAGATTAAGTGCTTAAAAGAAAGAGATGAGTACTGGATAGCCACACTCTTAGACTTAGTTGATATAAAGCCAAAATGGGGTAATGTTTTTCACTTTCCAAGAAAGAGGATGAATTACATTTTTATAGGAATAATCAACGCTCCACTTCCTCTGCCAGCACTACCGCTGCAAGAGGCAGAAGAAGCAGCAAAAGCGACATCTTGACATTGGAGCACTGCACATGATGAAAAAGTTTAACATCCAGTATTCCACCCTGACATGAATCATCAACAACGGATGTACACCCCACCTGAACAACCAGGTTGATGAATACCTAAGCTGTGGCCAGATCTTGCTCAGTTCTCCATGGGTGTAATGTTTTGTCCATCCTTCAGTGTAGCATCAGAGAGAGTGTCCAGCGCTTCAAGCGTCGTCGTCGCCTCTAAGTAAATAAGATTTTTCATCCAGCAATGGGGAAAAACTCACATTTGTTAAAATGAATGAGGCATTGATCAGTGAAAAATGTAAACCTTCTGTGCTACGTGCCACTGATTAGACAGTACTACCACCACCCCTACTGTATGCTGGGTTACGCTGGCTCCTACAACTGCCACCAATCCATCACTACTTGCTCTACGGTCTCCAACTATATCAGTCTACCACAGCATGTTGTCTGCTGGCTACAACTACTACCCTTCTACCATCATTCTTACTGCTGCTGCTACTACCAGCCTGGCCTATACATAAGCAACCTGTAATCGCCAAAAAAGGGATAATTTTTTTCAGCTTTTCATTCATTATATAAGCTGTTAGTTACCATAGGTTACAGCATTTCATGGTCACCTTAACAGTAATTTAGCCTTTTAAACAATTTTAAACTACTTGAATAAATTCCTAGGTGCCCCCATCAGCATTATACAGAGTGTTAAAGCTCTTAGGCTTTGTTTTAGACTTGTTTTGAGGCTTATTTCATTCCCAGTTTGCAGAGAATCTGTTCACGAGCAACCAAATTTTTTCGGGAATTTCGGTGAGCCTGCCGAGCTAAAATTTTGTAAAGTTTGCTCAGCTCTATTTGTGATATAGAAAGGTATATGTTTTTAGTCCAGCTTTTATGTAACACTAGGGGTAATATTTGTAAATGTCATTACTCCACTTTGTTCTGTTCGGCCTGTGTTCTGAAGGCAATGGCTTAGTTCACACTAGCAAACAGTATTGTACCATCTTAAATGTCAACCGTATCTATAAATACCATTAAACCAACATGAAGGAGAGTGAATATTCCCTCATTTATAGACAATTATTATTCCAGAGACTTATTGGATACTAATTGCAGTTCACTATTTTTTACTTTCCTCAAAGAGCTAATTTGTGTCAAAACTGTAACGCTGTAGAAGGCGGCTGAACACATTCATATTCTGAATCATATTGCAGTTTATGTCACTCAAATAATGACTTAAGTTTGGAGTTAGCCTCTGGTTACAGCCGCCTGAATGTACAGTATTGTGGTACAAAGTCTTATGTATTATTTTGGCATAAAGGGGATACAATGCAAATGTAAGAAGATAATAAAGCCTTTCAAGAAGTATAATATTATTGTTTTCTGGTTTTAAAATAATTCACAGATAATGTAATATATTCAGTGCAATATGATGGAACATGCTGTATTTTGCACGTCCCAAAAACATTTTTAAACTGCTTCGACACTTTGTGCAAATCTCATTGTTTCTGCCAAATACATTTTTATACTGTGTGTGTTTCTTTCTATGATGCTATTTTACACTGTTAAGCTTCCAAAGGTTTGTGCATACTGCATAAGTAATAGACTATTACTTTAATGTCATAATATGGTTTAATACCATTAGTACGGTTATAGAAATATGAAGAAATGTACATAATATATATTTAATTTTGTGAATTATGTATATTCTAAAATTAGGAATAAAGACATCAAAACTGCCCTGGTACTTAGCAGTGCACAGAATACACAAGTGGATTGCAGATATTACTGATCAGTGCTATGCCAATAAATAGCACTGAACACTAATATCAATCAAACAGTCCTCTGTGGGGATTTGCATTTTTTTTTTAAAGAAAGTAATAAAAGTTTATAAAAATTAAATTAGCCCCTCCCCCCTTTCCACACTACTGCTAGGCACCTGCAAAACCTCTGATCATGTAGTCACGTCAGAAAGTCCCCAAAACGGTCGTCAAAAAATCCCATTCATGTCAATGGGATTTTTGACCATCCTGCCGCACCAGATATGTCCCGTTATGACTAACGTCCGTTGTTTTTGATGGCACAAAAAAACGGTGCATGCACTAATTTTTGTCCCGTCAAAAATAACGGTGGAGTAACAGATGTTAAAATTTTAACATTGAAGTCTATGAGTGATGAATGTGCACAATTGACATGCGTTTGTGCCCGTTATTTTAACTTCCGTTATAATCCGTTTTTTTTACTGCTTAAGCTAAGAACATGGAAATAAAATAACAGACATAAAATAATGGACTATAACGGATTAAATAATGGGTGATAATGAATGGAACATGTTCGTTATTTTGACTGAATGCCCATTTAAATAACGGACATTGGTCATCCGTTAGCATCTGTTATGTTCAGTTATTTTGTCTATGTTTTCATGACCTCTTTCAGCAAAAAAATGCAGGAACATGACGGTAGTGTGAAAGAAGACATAAACAAACATATTTGATATTGCCACGTGTAGAAGAAGCTATTAAAATATAATGTTAGTGACCCTGTACGGCATAAATGTAAACAAATGCTGCTGGGGACCCTCGGGATCTCGGCTGCAGCACTCACATGTATGGCTTCCACCTCACACCGGCAATGCTGGAGGCTGCAGATCCCAACCACAATGGCGGACAAGCGTGACGTCATGACTCCGCCACGTGTGACGTCACGCCCCGCCCCCTCAATGCAAGTCTATGGGAGGGGGCGTGACGGACCAACTACTGGTGCCAACTACTCTAACCAGATATGGCAATATTGCCATGTGCAGCTATTCTTCCTACAGTATAAGCATAACATCACACAGCTCCGTTGGCTGTCCGGGCATGCTGGGAGTTGTAGTTTTGCAACATCTAGAGGTCCGCAGGTTGAAGACCACTGGTATAGGAGGTAATACTCACGTGTCCCCGCCGCTCCGGACCCATCACCGCTCCTCACTGCTGCCCTGGATGTCGCCCTCCATCGCTGTCGCCGCGTCCCCGGGGTGTCCCCGTCACTCTGGTACGTCTCTGCTGCCCCGTATCCTCACTGTCCGTTGCCGCCATCATGTCGCTACACATGCCACTACGCACGCCGCTCCTATTGGATGATGGGACGGCATGCACGACGATGTGACGACAACGAAGGAGAGCGCCGGCCATGCAGGGGATGCCGGCACGGAGCAGACACCGAGTAGGCAGGTAAGGTCCCTCCCGGTGCAGCCAGGTTAGTGTCACTTTCCCTTCAGATGCGGCGGTCAGCTTTGATCGCCACTTCTGAAGGGTTAATATAGGGCATCACTGCGATCGGTGATGTCCTGTATTAGCCGCCGGGACCGACCTGATAGGACAGGGTTTTAATGTGTATTCGCCGTATAACACGCACCAACTTTCCCCCTCCCCCCTCCCAGTTTTGAAGAAAAAGTGCGTCTTACACGGTGAAAAATACGGTACAGGAACAGCATTAGAAACAAACTAACAAAGATTCTCTTAAGGTCATATATACATAGGAAGTTTAGATTACAAATTCATGCACATAGAATCTGTTAGTGACTGTAAAATTATTTAGCTGAATCTTATATACTGAAAGGTCCATGTTTATATAAAGTAACCGTTTATCTATATGAGTTTCTCAACCATTTTTTTTTCTATCTTCCCAATGAATGAGACAAGATCTTCAGTTTCCCCAGCTATCTAGACTGCTCTGGGACGGAAAGCAAACATTGTAGTTTAGCTCATATTGCCACTTGGGAATGTATGAATCACTGTGTAATAAAACCTCTACAATTTAATAGTGCATTAGAGGTGAGACATGACTGAGGAACATATTATGGACAGACATTGGTTAGACATTAGGCTGACGGCAAGTGATCTCCAGTTAACCACAGCTACAGCAGCTCACTCATTTGTGTTTACAGCTGAAGATAAAAAAGCCATTTACTACATTCTGTAACAGTCAGAAGCCATTAGGGTCAGTTGTATTCCATGTTCTCTTTAGGGCACAATTCATGTATAATCCATGAATTATGTTCCATGTTCATTCCACCCATAAACAGATTTTTGTTGTTGTTGGAATCTGCACTATAGTATATATGACACAGATTTTCCTGACTTGGATTTAAAAATACACATGTTAAAAAAAAAAGTCCCAATTTGGGTAGCCAGGAAGTGGATTAACCCCATTAGATCGGTTTCATCTGCATCCTCAATAACAAGCAAATCTGGTGGCAACCAAGTGAATATCTATTTCTAGCTACTATGATGTTAGTGAAAGGGACACTCCAGCATCCTTATGTTCTAGCTGAAGATAACATTTGTACATTCCTGTTGGCATGCAATACAGACTTGTACCACCCCTACAACAGCATGACAGAATCAAGTGACCACAGCTTGCTGGACACTCAAGCCCTGCAAGGTTGCAGTTTGAACACTAATGGGAAATAGGCTCATGATGCAGAACTAAAAGGGTGTGACTTCAAACGCTGGCCATAAGAAAGCCAAACTCCTTTATTGTCCTACTGTAATGAGATGATCTAATTCTGGCAGATGGGTTAAAGAGGTACTCCGCCTTTAGACATTTTGTCCCCTATCCAAAGGATTGGGGATAAGATGTCTGATTGTGGTGGTCCCACCGCTGGGATCCCCGTTATCTCTGTGCAGCACCCGACAACATGACATCACGCCATGCACCCTTGTGACGTCACCCCTAGCCCACATCATGTCTTGGGAACCCAGCATTTCTGAGATTGAAGCAGCACTCAGCACAGAATGCCAGGTGCGGCACGGAGATCGCGGGGGTCCCAGAGGCTGGACCCCCGCGATCAGACGTCTTACCCCCTATCCCTTGCATAGGGGATAAGATGTCAAAGGGCAGAAAACCCCAATTCTATCTGTCATCAGCATCCACACCCTTCTAAGATAATATACATATTCTCAGCCAGTCTGTTACTCCTTGGCTGTTTGAGGTTTTTTTTGCACTGGCTCCTAAATTCCTCAGTGCTTGATTTATCCTATGGATTTTGACCTTGGCAAGTTGACTCGACTTTACCTCTGTATTTTCATATTTGAACTACGAGCACCCTAGGTTTGAAATTGGCCTAACTACTCTTTTACTGTTTCTCTGTTTTGCCTGTGTTTTATATCTAGTCCTATTCCTGTTAACCCATTGTGTCTGGACCTACTTCCCTGACTTCTGTACAGTGTTTGTCTATTGTATTGGACTCTCCCTTGCACTGTAGTGGAGTAGGGTACGGTGGTCTGTGTGAGCTCAGAGCTGCACTTTTCCCTGCCCAACGTGACACCTACTCTCTTGACACTGACACAAAATGGCAGGTAAGCAATAAGAATGATTTCAGGATTCTATGGACTACAGGAGAAAAGTACTGGAAGACTTTTATATATGTACTTTATTTTACGGAATTACACTATCTTTTTGACTGCAAGTGCTCCATGTGAATCCCACTTTTATGTTTCTCAATCAATAATTGCATCCTGGAAAATTAAACAAAAGAAAGCTTCGAACTTGGGATCTCTTCTCTTCACCCCCTTCAGGGATCTGTTCCTATTTTCATGTTAAATAATAATAAATCCCAGCTGGAGATGTAGCATATGAATCGGACCTACTTTTTGCTATTATGTTGGTCCTGTGGTCCCGTGTTGGAGATATATGGCTATCTTGGAGTAAACAGCTAGAGAATGGTATCTTAACATCAATTCCACGTGATAACTTTGTGACATCATGTTGTAACCTGTAGGATTCCTTGTTTTCCTTAAAGGGGTATTCCAGGAATAAAAAAAACAGGCCTTTTTTCTTTCAAAGACAGCACCCTCCTTGTCCCCATGTTGTTTGTGGTATGGAGGGGCAAGTTGTGCATAACTAGCTTGCCCCCTGACTGGTGAGCAGTTAAGGGGTTAAGAAATGTACAGGCAAGGTTTTTTAGCCCCCTCCCCCGCCTGTAAAACTTGCCAGTGGCTACAGTGGTATGTCCCATGGGTAGGGGGGAAGGAGTGCACCAATCAGGGGTTTAATACTTTCCCGGGCTTTCAGGGGCCCTCCCCTGGGTATTTATAGCTGGGGTGCCTCCCTTCCCCCCTCAATCTGCCCAGGACCTGGAGTTTTGCCCTACCTCCCTCCCTTTTTTTTTGTATCTCTGTTTATTGTAAGTCACAGCTTGGCGGTAAGAAGACGGTGAAAGCGGGGTCAACCCGGGGTAGACCTCCACACAGGACGGTGTGGCAGCACCTCTCGGGTTGGTAAGAAGCCAATCGGTGTCTTTGTTACAGTTAAATTGTTATTTATATAAGTAATTTTATAAATAAAGCTGTGGCCGATTCCCACCCACGGAAAAGTTAAATTGTTGTTGTGTCAGTTATTATTTAATTAATTATTGTAGTAAGGGGGAGGGGTAGTTATAGCCTGCTAGGAGCTAATTGGGTCTCAACAGTCTTACAACTTGGCTTCATTCACTTCAAATTGAGCTGAAGAACCACACCCAAACTGGAGACAAACAGGGAAAGGTCTTTGAAATAAAAAAGGCATGCTTTTTGATTCCTGGAATTCTCCTTTAAAGCCAAAACTATAAGACATCATAGAGTACAACATAGACTCTGCACTCTGGATGGAGTGAAGCTAAGGAGACTATCCGAGTATGTCCTACTGCAGTGACTACTCCAGTCAGGGGCATAGCTAAGAGGTAGCAGAGGTAGTAATCGCACCAGGTCCCTGGTGCCTAAGGGGGCCCCAAAACACATCTGCCCCATTAGAGACCATAATATAATTGGCATATGTGACCCAGTTGCAGATTTTGCATCGGGGCCCAGAAGCTACAAGTTACACCTCTCACTCCAGTATTTTATGCTTTTGTATACGCGTGTGCAATGGCTGTACTGGTCACTTGTTGACTAGGTTAATAAAAAAACAAGAACATTTTTGCATGAAGAAAGTTGGATAGTGTTTTATTGCTATATATTGAATCAAAATAAATAGTCATCTTGACCTTACCTTTGCCTTTTGTTATGAGAATGCGTTCCTACGCAGCATTTGTCAGCACTGACAAGTTAAAATGTAACACTAAGTTGTCACTTCATTTGTACATTTCCAGGAGGAATAAAAGGGGAACCGCACAATGGGCCTCGTTTACCAAGACCGGAGAGTTTTTTTTTTGAGTGTTTTTGCTTTTCCTCCATTATTTTCTCACCTTATTTACTATTGTGTCGCAAGTGTCGGGTTTTTTCTGTCGCACTGAATATTGTTTGGGCACACAAACTAGGCGGGTAAAAAACGGGTTAACTTCTTAAGGACTCAGGGCGTACCTGTACGGCCTGAGCCCGGTTCCGGTGTTTAAAACACCGGGTCGGTCCCGGCTGCTATTCATAGCCGGGACGCTGGGCTAACAGTGTGCGGCACTGATCGTTGTGCCGCGCGCTATTAACCCTTCAGACATGGCGATCAAAGTTGACCGCCGCGTCTGAAAGTGAAAGAAAACGCTTCCCGGCAGCTGCCGATCAGCTAGGGCGCAAGCTATCCGGCAGCGCTGACTGCTTCAGCTACCGCCGAATAGCCGTTTACGGTGTTCCGTGTGCTCCGGTGATGGTTTCCTACCTGTCCTCGGGGCTCCGGAGCATCATCTTCGGGATCCCCTCCATCGCCGGCGCTCTTCATCGTCGTCATCACGTCGCCACGCATGCAGTCCCGTCATCCAATAGGAGTGGCGTGCATATTGATGTGATGACGGCGACGTGAGAGCGACGTACCCGGGCAGCAGAGACATTTCGGAGTGACGGGGACACCACGGGGAAGCGACGACAGCGATGGAGGGCGACATCCAGGGCAGCGGTGACCAGCGGTGACGGGTCCGGAGCGGCGGGGACAGGTGAGTACAACTTCCTATTCTTTACATTGCACGGATCCCTCAACATACTATGGTTTCAACAAACGATGGTTCATTTGGAACGGATTACCATCGTATGTTGAGGGACCACTGTATATATAAATTATACACGTACACCTTTGAGTTTATGTGGGGGGTATCACACAGTCTGCACTAGCATTTACCTTATATGCTTGATAGGGATATATGAACTAAGACTACTTAAGAGAAAATTTGGCGCGAGGGAGTATTCAAAGAATTTAGTGCCACTTTTTTTGCTTTAGCTGTGCCAGATTTGCTTAAAATGTGGCTCACACTATTAGCGCCTCATATTCAGATATTTAGCTCCCAATGTAGCACCCTTTGTGACAATTTTTTAAGTTTTAAGGCTTTTTGAGTTATAAGCACCCTATTTTCAAAGGTTTCGCACAAGTTTATGGCGCACAAAGTGTCGCAGTTAATACCAAGCATACCTGGCATTGAATGATGTGCTATTTGTGCTTTGCCCCAAATTTTCTAAAGACCAAACACACTTCTGAAATTGAGGCACAGTTAACCCTCTTTGAGGCATAACATATAAAAGCCCTAATAACACTTTGAATATTCTCCCCAATAACTAAAGAAAAATGAAAGCTTTCTGAATGCAAAATTGTTTTAAGGACTACACAAATATTTTATAGCGCCATATCTAAGCAGAAGGTAGAATTCAAACCTTTGCCACAACTATTAGTATTGATCCCCTTTATTTTATTTAAAATAAAAAAATATATCAATCTAAAGAAAAAAAGTGGATCTGTAAAATGTTAATGAGATCTTATGTGCAAACCCAAGGACTGATTTACAGTCTGTAAAATTTCATTAAAAAATGACAGATTACAGTATTAACAAGTAATTATACTACATTCCATTAAATATGAAATGGCTGGAGTGTACGTCCAGCAATCAGCCCTTTCAGTTTTAAGGAGATGAGCTGGTATTTCTACATAATATACATGTTGTAAAAAATAAGACCTGATAATGGTTTAGAAACTAATCCAAACCAACCTGAGATAGCACTATTAAAATCAGAAAACCTCTTTAGCCACTTGTTGACTGCCCACAGAATATAAACCTTGGCCTATAGGCATGTGTCTGGTCAGGAAAGGGTTAGGTAAATTTCATCTGTTTGAGTTAATCTGTGCACAGTGATTTCCAAACTGTAGCCCTCCAGCTGTTGCAAAACTACAAATCCCAGCATGCCCAAACATCAAACAGCTGTCTGGGCATGCTGGGAATTGTAGTTTTGCAACATCTGGAGAGCTACAGTTTAGAGACCACTGTATAGTGGTCTCCCAACTGTAGCCCTCCAGATGTTGCTAGGCAAGTCACCGGCTTCTGTAGTCTGCAGCACACCGTACCAGGGAGCCAGCCGCACGTCATCGCCGCCCACCGATCACCGCCGCCGATTGTCGCCGTCACCGTCGGTTCCCCTGTTCTGCCCGGACTACTGTGGGTGGGCAGAACAGGGGAACTGAACTTTAACCCCTCCGCCCCCGATCTGCTATTGGTGGGTTGTTTCTGACCCACCAATAGCAGGGATAGGAGATTTGGCACCCCTGCCACCTAACTCCTATCCCTTCAGGGAGACCAGGGGTGTCTTGGACACCCCCGATCCCCCTAATTTTCCGGGTCACCGGAGACCCGTATGATCCAGAATCGCTGAATTGAATCGCAGAATCTGAATTGACCGGCGATTTGTGGCAATCACCGACATGGGGGGTCTCAGGACCCCCCTAGGCGATGTGCCGGGATGCCTTCTGAATGATTTAAGCAGGCATCCAACCGGCTAGCGGCGGGGACAGAAATTCCCCCGGGCGTACCCATATGCCCTCAGTCCTTAAGAACTTTAAAACGGGGGCATATGGATATGCCCAGCATCCTTAAGGGGTTAAACCAATCTCTGCAGCTCACTGGTTTCTATAATTGGGCGAAATCGATCAAATCCTGTAAGCCTTTTTGGTAAATTTTGAGCAACTGTGCAAACAAGGGTAAAATCTTTACTACCTAACACCAACATGGATAAATGTCCCCCATAGTCCTTGTCTCTTAGAGAGATTACCTTACTAATATAGTGTCTTATGTAGGCCCCATAAGATGGCACATAGACCCAGATTTACTATTATAGTCTAACAGTAAGAAGGCTTTGCTTGAGTCTGTCTTTGCTTGCTTAGTGGTAGGGTATTAACGATTGGCTATGTCTGATCTTGCTACCATGATATTTGTTTAGACCTTATTTATGTTGTGACAGACATAAAGGAATGGCCATAAATGTTGACACCCCTGAAATTTTTCAAGAAAATAAAGTATTTCTCACAGAAAAGGATTACAGTAAGGTTAAGTTTCCATTAGTTTTTTTTCTGGAAGTTTTTGGAAAACTGCAACTGCAGTTTTTGAGCCAAAATCAGAAGTGGAAACATGTTTTGCTATAGACATGTTTATTCCCTTTGTGTGTATTAGAACTAAACAAAAAAAAGGAGGAAAAAAAGTAAATAATGTCACATAATGTCACACCAAACTCCTAAAATGGTCTGGACAAAATTAATGGCTTTCAAAATTGTGGAAAAATAAGATTGTTTCAAGCATGTGATGCTCCTTTAAACTCACCTGGGGCAAGTAACAGGTGTGGGCAATATAAAAATCACACCTGAAAGCAGATAAAAAGGAGAGAAGTTCACTTAGTCTTTGCATTGTGTGTCTTTGTGTGCCACACTAAGCATGGACAACAGAAAGTTGAGAAGAGAACTGTCTGAACTGTCTTGATAACCAACATTGTGGAAAAAAATCAACAATCTAAAGGTTACAAGTCCATCTCCAGAGATCTAGATTTGCCTTTGTCCACAGTGCGCTACATTATCAAGAAGTTTGCAACCCATGGCACTGAAGCTAATCTCCCTGGGCATGGATGAAAGAGAAAAATTTATGAAAGGTGTCACCGCAGGATAGTCCGGATGGTGGATAAGCAGCCCCAAACAAGTTCCAAAGATATTCAAGCTGTCCTGCAGGCTCAGGGAGCATCAGTGTCAGCCCGAACTATCTGTCAACATTTAAATTACATGAAACATTATGGCAGGAGACCCAGGAGGACCCCACTGCTGACACAGAGACATTAAAAAGCAAGACTACATTTTTCCAAAATTAACTTGAGTAAGCCAAAATCCTTCTGGAAAAAAAACGTCTTGTGGACAGATGAGACCAAGATAGAGCTTTTTGGTAAAGCACATCATTCTACTGTTTATCGAAAACAGAATGAGGCCTACAAAGAAAAGAACACAGTACCTACAGTGAAATATGGTGGAGGTTCAATGATATTTTGGGGTTGTTTTGTTACCTCTGGCACTGGGTGCCTTGATCGTGTGCAAGGCATCATGAAATCTGAGGATTACCAACGGATTTTGGGTTGCACTGTACAGCCCAGTGTCAGAAAGCTGGGTGTGCGTCCGAGATCTTGGGTCTTCCAGTAGGATAATGACCCCAAACATACGTCAAAAAGCACCCAAAAATGGATGGCAACAAAGCACTGGAGAGTTCTTAAGTGGCAGCAACGAGTCCAGATCTAAATCCCATTGAACACCTGTGGAGAGATCTTAAAATTGCTGTTGGGAAAAGGCACCCTTCCAATAAGAGAGACCTGGAGCAGTTTGCAAAGCAAGAGTGGCCCAACATTCCGGCTGAGAGGTGTAAGAAGCTTTTTGATGGTTATAGGAACTGATTTCTGTTATTTTTTTTCTAAAGGGTGTCCAACCAAGTATTAAGTTAAGGGTGCCAATAATTTTGTCCAGCTCATTTTTGGAGTTGGGTGTGACATTATGTCCAATTTTCTTTTTTTCCTAAATTTTTTGATTTAGTTCCAATACACTCAAAGGGAATAAACATGTGTATAGCAAAACATGTGTTACTGCAATCCTTTTCTGTGAGAAATACTTCATTTTTGTGAAAGAATTCAGGGGTGCCAAAATTTACGGCCATGACTGTATGTGCCACATTTTTTATTTTTATTTTTTAGTAATTAAAAATTTAAAGTCAAGCTTTTGGCATGTTAAAAAAATAAATAGTAAATACGGAGTAATGCCCATGTGCCACTAAAACCACCAGGGACAAGCTAATAGAGTGAAGAAGACACATTAGTAAATCTGGGCCATTGTGTATATGGCTGTGTGGTAGGGAGCCCTGGAGGCACACACACAGCTCAGTTCTTTTGTTATAATTACAGTACAGTATAATAATAATAAAGTACAATAAGGGGGCTTCTGCTGCAACCAATATGACATCAAAACACAGGCAGTTTTCATGCATGTAGTAGGTATAGTCATACCAGGCCTTGAGGCTGCAAGGCTGAGATTCCACTTGAAAAAAATAATAATAATAGTAAAAAGCTATTTTAAATTGTCGTTTTTTTCCGAAGGCTGTCCGGGCATGCTGGGAGTTGTAGTTTTGCAACCGTTGGAGACACACTGAGGGAGATTCATCAAAACCTTTGTACAGATAGAGTGGTGCAGTTGCCTCTAGCAACCAATCAGATTGCTACTTTCATTTTATCAGAGGCCTTTTTAAAAATGAAAGCAGCAATCTGATTGGTTGCTTTGGGAAACAGCACCACTCTTCTTCTACACAGGTTTTGATAAATCTACACCCACTGTGTGGAAAAAAAAACTGCATTACAGGTACAGACATACTTAGCTAAGTAGGGCTATGTTCACACGTCCGGAATGTCGGCATGGAAAATCTCAGTGCGGACATTCCGGAGAAAGTGCAGGCACAATATGACGGCGCTAGGACCGCACGGGAATGCGCCATCTCATAGACGGCTATGCATTCCGTGCGGAGTCCACAGAAAGAATTAACAGGTTAATTATTTCTGAGTACACAGAAAACACAATGGAACTCTGCTGCTCTGGAATTTCCGGCGGAATTCCGCAAGGAAATTCTGATGCGGAATTCTGCACAGAAATTCTGGACGTGTGAACATCCCAGGACCCAGACTGTATAATACTGTAGACTACTCTCACCCCTCCATTTCATGTCTTCTTTGTCATGACAAATAATCAACAAGATATAATAGGCTGTAAGAAACCAATAAAAAGTCAGCCCATGACTGTACAGCTACTGTATAAGGTCCCTTTCACACTACAGGTATCATCCTGTAAAAACCTCCGTTATTACTCCCGGCAAAAAGTCCTGAAAATGGCGGCCAAAAAATCCCATTCATGTTAATGGGATTTTTTGACCATCTTTTGCATCAGGTATGTCTGTTTTTACTAATGTCAGTTAATTTTGCCGGCACAAAAGACGGTGCATGCACTAACCTTTGGTCCGGCAAAAATAATGGTGAAAAAACGGCCGTTAAAATTTACCATTGAAGTCTGTGGGAAACAGATGTAAAAAAACAAACAAAAAATCCATTATCATCCGTTATTGTCCGTTTTTTTAACATCCGTCCGTTTGTCTCAGTACAGCTTTACCAAAAAGGGTTAAAAACATGATTTAAAAAATGGATGTAACTGGTAACAACGGATGAACATCAGGTTTTTTAAGAAAAAAACTACATTAAAGGAAAACTGTCAGCTTGCTCCCCCCCCCATGACAAGTGGTACTGGCTGGGGACGCTGATCAGTTTGATGCTTTCCGTGCCCGGATCCTCCTCAGCCGTAATCTTCAATTTTTGGTATATGCTAATGAGGTCCTAAATGGCACCGGTCGAGCTAACTTGCACTCTGACGTCACCGCCGCCGGCTGCCCAGCTCATCAGTATTTCTTCCTTCTCCCTTCATTACAGAGCGGGGAAAAGAGGGAGAGGCGGAGGGAGGGGAGGAATATTGATGAGCTGGGCGGCACTGCGCCCAGCGGCACTGATGTCAGAATATTAGTTAGCCCGGCCAGTGCCAGTTAGCACCTCATTAGCATATACTGAAAATCGAAGCTTACGGCCGAACAGCGCGGCGGATCCGGGCACGGTAAGCATCAAATTGATCAGTGTCCCCGCACTACCAGCCAGTACCACTGGTCAGTGCGGGGGGAGCAAGCTGACAGTTTTCCTTTAAAAATAAGGCATGATGGTCATCAGTTATCATCCATTATTACCAATTATTGCATCCATTTTTTTTTTCCATCTGTTATTGTATAATAACGGCAATGAAAAAAAAAGCAGGATGATACCTGTAGTGTGAAAGGGGCCTAAAACAGTGTTTTCCAACCAGGGTGCCTCCAGCTGTTGCAAAATTACAACTCCCAGCATGCCCAGACAGCCGAATGCTGTCCAGGCATGCTGGGAATTGTAGTTTTGCAACAGCTGGAAATACACTGGTTTGAAATCACTGGTATAAAAGTTATGTATAAGTAGAGTCCTATGGAGCTGCTGGATCTCAGGTGTAACATCTACTGTGGGCGAAGCAGAAAGCTCAGTGGCGGCCCCTGCAGGCAGGAGAAGGGTACAGCAGGCAAAAGACATTCTCCAGCCTGGTCTGGTCGCAGCACTAAGCAGCCGACAGGAGGAAGGAAGGAGGCTCCAAGCAGAGCATCAGCCCAGGCAGCAGCCTTACAAGCATGTGAGCCGGATCTATAGTGCCAGGAGGCGCTCAATGGAGGAACATGATGAATATCCGATTCCAGGAAGGTCTCACAATTTAGTGCCTGAGCTGTCACCAGGCATTAATTCTCTGCACGGCAAACTGGTGAGTGCAATAATGGATCATGGGCCAGAACAAGCTGTTGTCTCCATCATCAGGGCTGCTGCAACAAATTCTCCAAATGTTACTTGCAGAGTAGTGGAATAATTAACCCCCCACTCAAAGAGTAAAGGTGCTGTGATGCACCCTCCTATGTGTGGACTGGCTTTTCTAGTCTATTGAGCTTCAAGCACTAGGGTCAGAGTTTGCTTTCTATGTAAAACGGATGCATTGATACTAATGATTTATGTGTTGGCAGGGTCCCTTTAAGGGTTGCACTTGAACCCATTTGTATCGAATGCAGAAGCAGGATGATCTTTTTGGCTACAATGGTCCATTGTTGTCTTCTAGATGGAACAAGCTAAAAGTGTAAAGGTTATCAGGGGGGGTCAGACATTTGTTTGGACTTCTTGTCAATAATGCTATTGAAGAAACATAGTCAGTCTCTCCCCAGCCGGAAATGGCTGCTCCAGTCAAGGTTAATAGGGTGTTCTTGACATTCACCCCAGTGCCTTTTTTGTGTGCCATATAAGCTAAATAGAATGCCAATGTCTGGGACTGTTCAGTGTGTAAATTTATTGGTTATATTGTAAGGACATGTTGTAGGGCTATATAAAATCTGTCATGGTTGTGAGAGACATCTGCTGCATGTTTGTTCTCTTTTGTGTAAGCTCATAGCATCAAGGGGGTTCCGCTATTTGCTAGAGCATATAACCCAGCCTGTAGGGGGCCACCGAGATACATGTGGTGAGTGCACTAACTGGAGGTCGCTCCATTCCTCCATGCCAGTGTTTCCCAACCAGGGTGCCTCCAGCTGTTGCAAAACTACAATTCCCAGCATGCCTGGACAGCCGAAGGCTGTCCGGGCATGCTGGGAGTTGTAGTTTTGCAACAGCTGGAGGCACCCCAGTTGGAAAACACTGTTTTATACAGTAGCTGCACAGTCATGGGCTGACTTTTTATTGATTTCTTATAGCCAATTATATCCAATTGATTATTTGGCTGTCCCGGCATGCTGGGAGTTGTAGTTTTGCAACAGCTGGAGGCCCCCCAGTTGGAAAACACTGCTTTATACAGCAGCTGTACAGTCATGGGCTGATTTTTTATTGATTTTTACATCCAATTATGTCTAATTGATTATTTGTCGGCCTGGGCATGCTGGGAGTTGTAGTTTTGCAACAGCTGGAGGCACCCCAGTTGGAAAACACTGTTTTATACAGTAGCTGCACAGTCACGGTCTGACTTTTTATTGATTTCTTATAGCCAATTATATCTAATTGATTATTTGGCTGTCCCGGCATGCTGGGAGTTGTAGTTTTGCAACAGCTGGAGGCACCCCAGTTGGAAAACACTGCTTTATACAGCAGCTGTACAGTCATGGGCTGATTTTTTTTATTGATTTTTACATCCAATTATATCTAATTGATTATTTGTCGGCCTGGGCATGCTGGGAGTTGTAGTTTTGCAACAGCTGGAGGCACCCCAGTTGGAAAACACTGCTTTATACAGCAGCTGTACAGTCATGGGCTGATTTTTTTATTGATTTTTACATCCAATTATATCTAATTGATTATTTGTCGGCCTGGGCATGCTGGGAGTTGTAGTTTTGCAACAGCTGGAGGCACCCCAGTTGGAAAACACTGTTTTATAAGGTAGCTGTACAGTCATGGGCTGACTTTTTATTGATTTCTTACAACCTATTATATCTTATTGATTATTTGGCTGTCCAGGCATGCTGGGAGTTGTAGTTCTGCAACAGCTGGAGGCCCCCTGGATGGGAAACACTGCTCCATGCACTGTATTTGCCTCTGTGACATCTAAGCACTCTCATTCAGCCAGGGATCTTCTGCTGCATGAATACATTTGTATCTATGTTGAATCTCTATGGCAACGTGTAGATGAGCACACGTGACATACACACAGAGGCTTGCAGCTGGGAGCAGTTCTGCAGGTTCCAGAGCTTCTGATGTGCTCCTGCGAGTTTCAAGGACTGGGCGACTATGTCACCAGGGGTGAGTAGGCTTAGCTGGCGCGGTAACAGTGAGGGCAGTGCCAGGAACCACAGTGTGCATCCTGCTTTCTAACCTAGGGGAATTCTTTCCTGCATTCTTGCTAATCGCTGCTCAGCTACATTGTCATTTTCTTATTCCAAGAGACATGGAAACGTGTAATAGTCACCGATATACATAGATTTCTCCTTTGCTTTTGTTTTGTAATGGATGTGTATTGAAGCACAGATCTGGCATGTTCATAGTATATGATATATAGGTGTCCTTTTAGGCATTTTGTAGCTGTGTTATATAAGGGCGAGAAGTGCTGCTGTTATTGCTCCTATGGAACTGTTTCCCAGTTAAGACTTGAAGCAGACGGCAGGGTCATTTTAATGGGCTTCACTATATAAACATCATTCCTCGCCACCCTCTTTTCTATTATACTAATGCGTAAGCAGTTGATGCTTTAGTGACCAGAAAAGGTCAATGGCTGGCTCCAACGATTATCACTATACTTCTCACCATCATTTATATCAACACCAGTAATTCAATTCAGAATAAACAATATTACATTTGCAGCAGCACATAATAGGCTTTATATTAAATGCATAGCATATTTATATACTACAAGCGTCTTCTGTTAGATATTGGTACAATAGTATCCCTTACTCCATACAAAGGTTAAATGTATTCATCTGTCTACACTATCTTCACACACACACGTACTCACACGTGCACACAAGCACCATGTGGCCCGCTAAGTTTTTCCAGCAGGGCTCAGACATTAAATAGATTTGCGTCATTAAATGACAGGGGTAATATTAAGGGTGATGAGCACGAATATTTGCAATTCGAATATTTATCGCAAATTTAGCATATTTGCGAATATAGCGCTAGATATTCGCATTAACGAATATTCATATTTCCCCCCACAGAACACATCACAGTGATACCTGCTTCAAGCTAGTGGTCTAAAGAAGGCTAATCTACTGTTTACTGTATTAGACTGGAGAGCAAATATTTGCGAATATGAGAATATGCAAGTATGCGAATATTCGCGAATATCCTCATATTCGCCAATATCGTCACTAAAATTAGATAGGTAGATAGTGACGATATTAGCGAATAGGACATGACAATATTCAAAATGAAAAATGTCATAGACCCATTATCACTTCTGTATAGACCAAGAATATTAGGAAATGATAGATAGATAGATGGATAGATAATATAGATAGATATATAATATAGATAGGTAGATAATATAGATAGATATATAATATAGATAGGTAGATAATATAGATAGATATATGATATAGATAGGTAGATAATATAGATAGGTAGATAGTTATCCGCATGCGCATATGCGCATGCCAATTTACGCAAAGCGAAAATATCTGCGAATATATCGAATATGCAAATTTCCCAAATATAGGAGGAATATTCGTCCATATAATCGCAAAATATCGCAAATTCGAATATGGCCCATGCCACTCATCACTAATTAAGGGTATATTCACACAGGGCAGACAGAATCATTTTTTTTTATTATTTAAATGAGTTTGTTTTGTAAACACATAAAGTTCTTCAAGCCCCAAGCCTTGGAATAGAAGGGTCACCGAAATGTTGGCACCAACACTGTCACATGTGTATTTACCCTTAAAGATCATGTATGTCAATGATGTGAATTCTGTTTCTTAAATGCATGATTACTTAATGGAATGTTTTACATATTGGCGTCTACTTATTTGTTTTTTTAGTTTTGTTTTTTTTGTATGCGTCTTTGAAACATAGTTATCAATATATTATTCTGAATATTGTGTGATTTACCAAACAATTTATCTTGGTTTTTGTCTTAGTTGTCGCCAGTGTCTATATATTTTTCCACTTATTACACAGAATATAAGGTATCATTTATCAGGTCCTCACAATCGTCTTGACAGCATATGGGCCATAGCCTAATAGCTGTGAAAAGCACTTCTGTCACTACACGTAGCAGAATTGAGTCATTTAAGACTTTGTGCACACACCATATTTTGAACCTTATTTTGGGTCTCATTTTAGTTATTATTTTATCCAAAAGCAGCAGTGAAACCAACACCGAAAAAAAAACTATAATGAGAAGATTTTCACCTTTTTCTGTGTTTTGGACCCACTGCTGGTTTTGGTAAGAATACCAAAATAAGGCCACAGTGCAGCCCCAGATAAAGCTCTGAATACTGTATTTACACCCTTACATATACAGTATACGCAGTATATAAATATAAAATCTTAAATCACAAAACAGGTATCAATGTGATCATATTGTTAATTGTGAGTCTATAGAATTTGCACCATACTGTCCTAGTACACTTGAACCTAAGGAATGATAGTCTAGCCCAGAGATTCCATCCTTTTCTAGCTTTCAGGGATGACCGATGGTGTTAGGTCACAGTGGGCACAAAGCCTATTTAATATATCTTTATTTAGATTGCTACTTTGTATCAGAATTTATAGGCCAAAACAATAGTCTAAAATATGAAAGAGATACAAATCTTTCCACCATTGTTTTGCTCTGTTTAGGTTTTCACTCCTGGATTTGACTTTTGCCAAATGAAAATGGCCTTAAAGAGGTATTCCGGCCCCAAGACATCTTATCCTCTATCCAAAGGGCAGGGGATAAGATGTCTGATTGTGGGGGTCCCGCCACTGGGGACCCCCGCAATCTAGCATGGAGCACCCACCTGTAAGCACTGCAGGAAGTGCTGGAGGCTCTCAGTGTTATGCCTCCCGACCACGGGGGGTATTGTGATTTCACGACTTCGCCCCTCAATGCAAGTCTATAGGAGGGGGCGTGATGGCCGTCACACCCCCTCCCATAGACTTACATTGAGGGGGTGGAGCATGATGTCCCGAGGGGGCAGGGCATGACATCACAAGGGGGCGGAGTCGTGATCAAGATAATCCATCCCCATGATCGGGAGGCAAAAGACTGCAAACCTCCAGCGCTTCCGGCAGTACTTACAGGTGGGTGCTGCATGCTAGCATGCGGGGGTTCCCAGCGGCGGGACCCCCGCGATCAAACATCTTATCCCCTATCCTTTGGATAGGGGATAAGATGTCTTGGGGCCGGAGTACACCTTTAATAGGAATAATGCATTAAAGAATTACATAGATCTTACCCCAATTTCACCAGGCATTAATATGGGTTTGATCATAGTGCCAAGTTTCAATAATGTAATGACATCCCTGATGCCACTAGGGCACATTTTTATTTAGAGCTGTATCAGCTGGAAGTCACATTCAGGGGCTCAAGAGCCTAGTAAGTCATGTGAAAAACTTTCTGGGGAGCACTGATCTAACCTGTTATAGTTTTGGCACAAAAAAAATATAATAAAAATAAAAAACATGGTGTACAGATGGTCATACACATGTCTACATGGAACCATGTTTCTGTTGGGGGATTTGGGATTTGGTATGTTACAAAAAAATGCCCATGATAGATTATCTGTAAAGTCCCTGCTGTGTCCATTCCACTTATTTTCCTGTAAATACTTGGGTCATGTCACAGAGCAAATTTTCATTGGAAAGAAATATTTGTTTATGAACCATAGACATAAATCATGTAGTTAATGACCATCATTTCCTGTCGGATCATTGCCCTTTATCACTGCATTTGAAGGCCAAATCATACACAACAGGGTTTATGCTCTATTACCTACAATTTCTGGTCAATAGCGTTGATATTTTCCCAGGCATCATATTGCATATTCTTTTATGTTGCTGCTTATACAATCCTCCCATGTGTTCTCGTCCACTGTGTACCAGTAAAAAGAAACGGCTTCCAAATACTGAGTACAATTAAAATAATAAAAACTGACAGTAGAAAAGCTCATGAAAACCATGCAGCTATAGTAGATCATGGGCGATTGCCTGCATCACAGTAAGCATATGTCATTGTGCTAAGCCTTGTTTCTGTACAATATAATATTTTACTGCATTGACGGCAAACAAAGCTATTTTGAAATTGGTGATGTAGGTACTCAAGCAGTTTAATGCTTATTATGGTACACACAAAGAGGCCAGGTATTGGCATTGGCCTAGTGCTAGTTTATTTGGGTTTAAAAGGAAGTAACTTAGAACCTAAAAACTGAATGCAAATGGATATGATTCTCTCTTCTTGCCGGGGGTGCTGCTGAGGCCCCATCCACTTTTGCTGCACTAAGAAGGAGCACATAGGGAGCAAACAGGTTATGATACATGTTTAGGATGTAGGGGAAGTGTTGTACTGTTGCTTTGTATGTAATGTCCCAGCAGCCTTCTTTCAAATTTTTCATTTGAACTCCAGAATACTCCTTTATCAGACCCAACCTGAATAGCTAAGGAAATAGGGTTAATGAGAAAAATCTTTGGCGCTTGCTACATTTGTATCTGATCTCATTCTCCACTCTTCTATCGGGACTTGGAAACATATGCCAGGGTAAAGTGACATAATTCTAGAGTGGGCTGCACCAAATGAAGTGCACATCTCCTAATACATTTGGCACAGCTTTTGCTTTCCATGAACTGAAATCTACGTCAGCTTTGATCTAGAGTAGATTTATGACATGGTATATGCCAATCTCAATTAAAATGCTATGGCTCATGAAAGGTTGGAAGTAATCTAGTATTCTTATTCTTACTGTACTAATTATGCAAAAATTATTATGCAAAAAATTATTATGCAAAAAAAAAAAAAATATTGACTAGTCTGTTCAAAGCCATTAAGGGAGAGATGGTTGGACTTAGAAACCCTTCTTAGGGTGCATGAACACCACATTTTTGCCATACAGTTCCTGTATATAGTTTCAAGTTAAAAACCTTATGGAACTGTATAGAAAACTGTATGCATTGACTTAACATTGTAAACGGTATGTCAAACGCATCATCCGGTTTAGTCCATTTTGTGTCGTATACGGATGGTTTTGTCCGTTTTTTTTACCCGTACCCAAAACCGTAGTCTACCAAGTTTTTTGGTCTAGGTGAAAAACTGTATTAAACCGTATACGTTTTTATTTAATATGGGAGTCAATGGGAACCATACAGAACTGTGTGTGTGCGTACTGTTCCATTCAGTTTTTACCATACGTTTTTTTTTCTTGGAATTTCAATCAAACAAGTGAAACTTTATTCAAAATGGAGTGAAAAGTTAAAAACATATAAGTTTTTTTTCTTAATAAACGGATGCAACCGGACATCATTTTTCAAACCGTATACGTTTTTCAACCGTATATGGGTTAAAATTTGTACACGCGTTTTGATACAGCTTTGTCAGGTTTTGTGGAATCCGTTTTTCATCAAAATCCTGATACGGTAACTGTAATGCAAAAACGTGGTGTGCATGCACCCATACAAAACTTTCTTGTAGCTTCTAGAAGCCTTTGTGGGGAGGATCATGTGACCTGTCTCTCATACGCTTACAAATTATCCACCAGAGGTGGCAGAACAGAGAACATAAACCATTGCACATCCTATTTCCTACAGTGTATGCACAGCCATACAAAGAAACACAGTACATGTAAAGCATGTTTCAAAGAGTACCTGTCAGATCCCACACACACACAAAAAAAATATATATACAGGAATGTGGAAATAAAAAAAAAATCTACTTGCCCAAGGGATTAAAACAGAGCCCAATCTACTTGTCCCTCATGAAGATCCACTTGTTCGGGCCAATTTTCGCTTTTCCACTCTCGTGTTTTCCTCCTCGCCCTATAATAGCCATAACTCTTATTTTTCCATCTACAAACTCATATAAGGGCTTGTTTTTTTTGTAAAACCAATTGTACTTTGTAATGATACCTTTTTAGTTTTCCATAACATATGCTCCGAAACAAAAAAAAAATATTGGCGAGGTGAAATTGAAATAGAAATTTTCTTTTTTACGCCAATTTCCTTGTGGTCAGTTAACATGTTATTTTAATACTTTAGGTCGTCCTGATTACAGCGATACCAGATTTGTAGTTTCTGTCATGTTTTACAAATTTAAAAAAAAATCTGAAATTTTTCAAATTCTTTTTATTGCTATTATCTGACTCCTGTAGCTTTTTTTATTTTTTTTTCTCCTATACGAGGCTGTATGAGGGCTCAATTTTTGTTCTGTTCTGTTTTTTGTATCGGTACCATTTTGGTATTGATCTGACTTTTTAATAGCTTTTAACTTATTACTGGGATATTATAAAAATTGCAATTCTACGGTTTATTTTTTTTTTTACCGTAGGGGATATATAATGTTATATTTTAATAATTTGTACAATTACGCACGCAGCGATACCAGATATGTTTATTTTTATTATGTTCACATGTTTTTATATAGGAAAAGGGGGTAATTTTAACTTTTAATATGGAAGGGGTTAATGTGTGTCTTTTAAACTTTTATTAAACTTTTTTGTTTACACTTTATTAGTACCTTAGGGGACTTTTAGGAGGAATCATTAGATTCCTCATACAGATCAATGGAGTTCTACTGAACTCTGTTGAACTCTGCACACTCTGTGTGATCTGTAGTCCAGCCAGGCTCTCTCAATGACATCGCCACGGACACCAGGGAACAGAGGTAAGCCCTCCGGGTACCTCTATAGTGGATACTAGCCCACCAGGGAGCACTCACATGTCCCTTTAGACACTGCTGTCAGCATGCTGGCTATTAGCGGCAGCCCCCGGCTACTGAAATCAGCTGGGGGCTGCAGAGTATGGAGCGGGCCTGAGTTGGGAGCCCGCTCAATACTCCCCTCTGAGCGCCGCCTTGCTTGTCGGGGGCTTTCAGGTCCGGCCCTGCTTGCCCAAAGCAGAGCTAAGGGCCTGAAAAATTCACCTGCCCGGCGCCCGAAACTGCATGTTCCGGGCTTCGGGCAATAGGAATTCCACATCCCTGTGTGTTTGTGTGTGTGTGTGTGTGTGTGTATGTATATATATATATATATATATATATATAATATACTGGGGCTTCACAATATATCGCAAAAGCAATCGAATCACGATTTTTGTGATATAGCGATACAGCCCCCCGGGAAAACTTGCGATTATCTGCTCGGGCTGGCTCACGTGTGCTGCATGCGGGGGCCGGCCAGTGCAGGTAAAAACAAATTTAAATACTAAATGTCAGTGTTTCCTAACTAGGGTGCATCCAGTTGTTGCAAAACTACAACTCACAGCATGCCCAGACCAGCAAAGGCTGTCTGGGCATGCTGGTAGTTGTAGTTTCACAACAGTTGAAGGCACCCTGGTAGAAAAACACTGAGCTAAGTAAAAGGGCACAGGGAGAAAAAAAAAAAAAAAACTTCTGCTCACCTACTCCCGGTCCCTGCAGATGTCATTTCTCTCCATGCGGTCTGATGTCTCCCCTCTTCACCATTTAACTAGTAGGACCTTTCCCTTTTCAGCCAATCACTGGTCGCAGCGGTGTCACGTGTCAAGCCAGTGATTGGCTGATGGGGAAAGGTCTTTTTCGGCAGCAAGCACACTAGGTTTCCCGGATCCGGTGGGAGATTTGAAAGCCTGCAGTACAAAATATAATGGCGGGGGGGGGGGGGGGGTGTAATGTGACAAGGGGGAAAGATTGTGACAGGGGGGGATGTGACATGGAAGGAAGATTGTGACAGGGTGGGGATGTGACATGGGGGGAGAATGTGGCAGGGGGAATGTAACGGGGGGAGAATGTGATATAGGGGGAGAGTTTGACATGGGGGAGAATGGGACATGGGGGGGAGAAGCTAACATGAGGGTGAGATGTGATATGGGGGAGAATGTGACAGGGGAAATGTGACATGGAGGGGAGAATGGGACATGGTGGGGAGAAGGTAACAGGAGGGAGAGATGTCATATGGGGGGAAATGTGACAGGGGGGATGTGACAACGGGGGGAATGTGATAAGGAGGAAAGGTTGTGACAGGGGGGAATGTGACATGGGAGGAAGATTGTGACAGGGGGGAGAATGTGAGGGGGGAATTTGACTGGGGGGGGTTGTATGTCACAGGGGGAATGTGACAGGGAGAATGTGACTGGGGGTGTATGTGACGGGGGGAATGTAATATGGGGGGGAAGAATGTGACATGGGGGGAGAATGTGACATGGGGGGAATGTGACTAGGGGGGAGAATGTGATGGTGGGGAAGGTTGTGACAAGGATATGTGACATGGAAGGAAGATTGTGACGGGGGGAATTTGACGGGGGGGGGGTGTATGTGACGAGGGGAATGTGACATGGGGAAGAATGTGACAAGGGGGGGAGAATGTGACAAGGGGGGGGGGGAGAATGTGACAGGGGGAGGTGAGAATGTGGCAGGGGGAGGGGAATGTTACAGGGGGGGAATGTGCCAGGGGGAGGGGAATGTGATAGGGGGGGGAGAGTGTGGCAGGGGAGGGGAGAATGTGACAGGGTGGGTGAGATGTAATATGTGGGGACAATGTGGCAGGGGGAGGGGGGAATGTGACGGGGGGTGATATGTGACAAGGGGGGAGAATGTGGCCGGGGGAGAGGGGAATGTGATATGGGGGAGAATGTAGGGAATGTGACAGGGGGGTGAGATGTGATATGGTTGGAGAATGTGGCAGGGGGAGGGAGGAATGTGACAGAGGGAGCGGGGAATGTGACAGGGGGGGGTGAGATGTGATATGGGGGGGATAATGTGGCAGGGGGAGGGGGCATGTGACATAGGGGGAAAATGTAATGGGAGAAGATTTTACCATGAGGGGAGAATGTGACAGGGGGGAGATAGAAATTAGATGGGGAGATGTGAACTGGGCGGTGGGCATAAAATGGTGGATAGTTTTAAAATGGAGGAGATTAGACATGAAATGCCAGGATTTCACCATTTATTTATTATATTGCATCGCATATCGAAATCTCAATGTTTAGGCCCATAATCGCATATTTTCCCCATATCGTGCAGCCCTAATATATACACATTTTCACCATGTACATCAAATGTTATGCCACTATCTCCTACATTTATTATAGATACCTCTTTTCATTAGCTCACTGTGTTAGAAATCCTCTCAGGGGAAGGGGATATGTCCCTTCCTTGTGGTGGTGGGAGGTGATTGGTGTGTCTGCTCATGTAGCCTTGTTCATGAGTCATCTCTTGTCCATGACACATGGACAAGTCTGATGCTGCTGCAGGACTGGTTGCTGTCCCAGTAGGTATGGGGACCCCTAATGGTGGGATTTCCAGGAGCCATTTTCTTTATAATTTTTTTTTTTAAATGTAATCAACCATATTGCAAAAGATCTTTAATTTTTTTATCAGTAACAACATATAAAATGTTTTTGGATCTGACAGTGCCCATTTACCACTCTGTACTCATTCTGGATTCCTGCAGTGGGAATTTTTTAATGATGACTATTTATAATTTTTTTTTTTTCATTTTACATTCAGAAACAGCATGAACATTGCAAAGGTTTATCTTTTTTTAAATCAGTGTAAAGGTATCTATAACTTTAGGGGTTAACATCAATGTCTCACTGTTTTATTCCAGTGTACTAAGTAACTTTATAAGAGGAAATAGCCTGTGTCTGCTATATGGTCAGCAGAATTTAGACTACAAGATTCTGTTTTGCTGACGATAGAAGTTGCTTTTATTATACTGCTGTATCATAGAAATTGTTTTCTTGTGAGATGAGAAGCTCCAGTATTATACTTTATTCATTTATTAAGGTGACCCTAGTCAGCACAGAGAGTCAGGTCCATAAGTATTCAGGCAGTGACACCAGTGTCATTATTTAGTCTCTGTACACCACAATGGATTTGTAATAAAGTCATCAAGATACAATTGAAATGTCGTGTTAAAGCTTTAATTCAATAGATTTAACAATTAGAGTAAGCAATTGACAAATAACCTTTTAGGAATTAAAGTCATTTTTTATATAGTCACTCCATTTTCACAGGCTTAAAAGTCACTGACAATTAATTGTTAAGCAGTTTCATGGCCCAGTACAGCCTGGTCAGGTCTTACCTCTTGATTTCATGATAAGTTAAAGAGTACCTGTCATCAAACCATATTTTTAAACTAACTGAGATTATATTTCCTAACTACTCCTAACACCCCTTCTGCCCTTAAAAGTTGTTTTCTGAGCTTTAAAAAGATCTGTATCATACCTTTCCCCTTGCTCACATTGTGTTAGCTCCTGGCAGGGGAAAGTGGGCGTTCCCCAGCAGGAGCAACATCACTGAAGCCTGTGAGAGCTGTGTCTCACCATGCCCCGCATACACTTGCTGAGTTTGGTGTTCTGCCAGGCCAGGAGATGACCAAACTGATTGTTGGACTTGTGGTAGGGAACAAAACAGAGCCACTTAGTGGCTGTTTTTTTTTCAATCACATTAAAAACATATAAAGGTTGAGAATTTTAACAGCAAGTAAATAGCAAAGTGTCTTGTAATTAATTGGTGACAGGTACTCTTTAAAGGGAGACTCCATTCCTTTAATACTTATCCACAGAATAGGGGATAAGTGTCTGATCACAGGGGTCCAACTGCTGGGACCCCTGCAGTCTCCTGCCAGGTTCTCCAGGTGCACCAGAATTTTCAAGCTCTGAAATTCCATATTGTGAACAAAGCCTTATGTTGTGCTCTGAAAAAGTGTCAAAAAGGAGCCATTCATTAGGCTAAAAAAATAAAACAAATCTATCGGAAAGATGGCAGAAACTCTAAGAGTGGCCAGATCAACAATGAGCTATTTTCTTAAAAAGTAGGAAAGCACAGATAAGCCTAGTGTTCTAGGTAATAAATGCCTAGAACACTATAGAAGACAAAGTAAATGATTGCAAAATTCTTCCATTGGTAAAGAAAAATCCCTTCGCAAAATCTAGCCATGTCAAAACACTCTCAAGGGACTAGGCATACCATGGTTAAAGGGGTATTCCGGGCAAAAACATTTAATCCCCTATCCAAAGGATAGGGGATAAGATGTCTGATCGCTGCTGAGACCCCCGCGATCTCCCTGCAGCACCCGCATTCTATTCGGGTGCTGAATCTCCAGTTTCGGAAACTTCCGGGTTTCCGGGACTGGGGACGTGATGTTACGCCACGCCCCCTCCATTCATGTCTATGGGAGGGGGCGCGCCCCCTCCCATAGACATGAATGGAGGGGGCGTAGTGTGACGTCACGTCCCCAGTCCCAGAAACCCGGAAGTTTCCGAAACTGGAGATTCAGCACCCAGATCACGGGGGGTCTCAGCAGCGGGCCCCCCGCGATCAGACATCTTATCCGCTATCCTTTAGATAGGGGATGAAATGTTTTTGCCTGGAATACCCCTTTAAAGTCTACAGTCAAGAGGCCTCTGCATGAATGTAAATGGGGTCTGTCGGGTATCATTCAGCAGAGAAGAAAATAGGACATGCAGTATTATTTCCACTCGACTTTGTTGCAGAGCTCTCTTTAGAGGAACAGGGCATCAATGTGAACAATGTACTGAGCCTTAGCTAGTAAACATCTAAAAAAAAAAAAAGCCAGTCAGCTCAGGTAAAACTCTACTTCTGATATTCAAAGAAAAATCATGTGTTGGCACTCATCATCTTCATAAAATAGAATTCCTTTATTCCATTTTATTCCAGCAGGTGATGAGACAGTGCTTACAGAGCATTTCAGGAACAACTCTAGAACAGGATTCTCTAGACAGATGCCAACCTAGGGGAACTTGTACTAAAAGGATCCAAATGTTACTGTATCAAACATGGTGGAGGCTGAGGCATGGCATGGGCATGTATGGCTGCAAATTATACTGGGTCACAATGGTTGATAGATTTATGCGGCACATAGTCTGTGAATACAGCTTTTCTGCTCAGATTCAGTCAAGTGCTGAAATTAACTGTAAATTAATAGGATGTTTCTTCCCAGTGCAATAGATATTGGCCCAAAATATTGACCATAAAAACAACCCAAAAGGTTTTTAACAAGTTCATGACCAGGCAAATTTCCTATTTATGATCAGACACATTGTTGATTTTGCAGGTTTGAAATGTATAAGTTTTGTCTCTTTCAGTTATTCAAATAATTGATTACCGTATTTATCGGCGTATAACACGCACTTTTTAGGCTAAAATTTTTAGCCTAAAGTCTGTGTGCGTGTTATACGCCGATACACCCCCAGGAAAGGCAGGGGGAGAGAGGCCGTCGCTGCCTGCTTCTCTCCCCCTGCCTTTCCTGGGGTCTAGAGTGCTGCTGTCGGCCCTTTTCACCCCCTGGTTATCGGCGCCGCTGTCCGTTCTGTCCCCCTGACTATCGGTGCCGGCGCCGATAGCCAGGGGGAGAGAAGCCGCGCCGACAGCCAGGGGGAGAGAAGGGGCAGCGGCACCCATTGCCGGCGCCGCTGCCCCGTTGCCATCCCCCATCCCCGGTGGCATAATTACCTGAGTCCGGTCCGCGCTGCTCCAGGCCTCCGTCGTGCGTCCCCGGCGTCATTGCTATGCGATGAACGGCACGGCGCATGACGTCAGAGCGCCGCGCCGTGCATAGCAACGACGCTGGTGACGCACGACGGAGGCCTGGAGCAGCGCGGACCGGACTCAGGTAATTATGCCACCGGGGATGGGGGAAGGCAACGGGGCAGCGGCGCCGGCAATGGGTGCCGCTGCCCCTTCTCTCCCCCTGGCTGTCGGCGCCGCTTCTCTCCCCCTGGCTGTCGGCGCCGGCACCGATAGTCAGGGGGACAGAAGGGGCAGCGGCGCCGATAACCAGGGGGTGAAAAGGGCCGACAGCAGTGCTCTAGACCCCAGGAAAGGCAGGGGGAGAGAAGCGGGCAGCGACGGCCTCTCTCCCCCTGCCTTTCCTGGGGGTATATCGGGGTATACACGCGCACACATGCACCCTCATTTTTTCATGGATATTTGGGTAAAAAACTTTTTTTACCCAAATATCCTTGGTAAAATGAGGGTGCGTGTTATAGGCCGGTGCGTGGTATACCCCGATAAATACGGTACATAGGTTGTAAGGTTGAAAAAAGACAAGAGTCCATCAAGTTCAACCTAAAGCCTTACTGTGTTGATCCAAAAGAAGGCAAAAAAAACCATAAGGCTGGTGCCAATTGCCTGGATAAATCCCTGGATCAACGTTCTATCTCCATAAATCTAGTATCCATAACCTGTAATTTTTTTTTATTTTTTTTTTATAATTTCCTGTGATATTCTGTTTCTATTTCTCTTTTTCTTTTTTCATTTTTAAATTGTGCTGCCTTGCCATTAGTCATTTTGTTATTAAAGGGGTTATCCATAAGGTGATTTTAGTACGTACCTGGCAGACAGTAATGGACATGCTTAAGAAGGATTTGTGCTTGTTTTGGGGCTAAATGGCTATGTTGTAAGATTACCATAATACTGTGGCTAGCTTTTTGTGAACTGGTATTTCCTGCTTGATTTTTCTTTTTTTTTAACTCCAAATCCCATAATTCCATTTCCTCCCTCCCACACATCAGTTACTCCACCCATTGAAACATAAATGAACTGAATCCATTCAAAAGACCTGTGGTTTTCAATCAGGGTGCCTACAGCTATTGCGTTAGTTGCAGATTGATCTCTCTCCCACCAAGCGATCACTCCACTCATTGAAGCAGACAGGCTCCTTGTCGTCAGCTGACTTGTGAGTCAGGTCTCGGCCAAATTGCAACATGGGAAAAATCTGAGAAAACAGTCATCACACACAGGTACAGACACTATATTATGAACTACACTAACTTTACAGCCCCTGTAGCATAGTCAAATAAAAAAAAAAATTCCTGAAATACCACTTTAAACTATTGGTGGCTTTATCTTTTTATTTTATTTTTAATAGTGTTTTGTCTTTATGTCTTACTTTACACATTGGGCTCCCCAGGAGATCATACAAGACCTTTTAAAGGACAGTTTAACATAACATTGTGTATTTTTTTTGCTAATTTTTCTAATAACTGGGGTTAACACTAACTGCAGAGCTGTACTAGATGTGCTGAGATCAACTGATCACCTAGATGAAAGGAAGCAGTGTCATGACATTTTCATAAACTGTATATACGGCACTCTTTAGGTACTATATATATATATATATATATATATATATATATATATATATATAGCTATCGACAAGGCACTTCTTATTGATACTTATTGACAGAAAAATGAATGAATGAAACAATTGATATTTGGTAGTTTTTAGCTGGTAATAAATATGGGTCTAATCACTAAAAACATCAATTATCTTTTCCAGAAATTTTGGGTGACCATACTTCTTGTATTACTGAACAGCGTCACAAAAATAATTGCAAAAGTATAAAGACCCCAAAACATAAAAAAAAAAACAAGATGGGCTTTTAAAAAAGATAAATACATATGCTAAAAATGTCATAAAATATACTAAAATGTCATAAAATACACTATCAATGCCAATATTTGGTTAGATAATCTAGCAAATATAAGTTACCAACAACAAATTGGAGATTAAACAACCATAGACGTAAAAATATTTATCTTTATTATTTATCAAGATTAGCATAATCATAGATGAAGACAACAACAGAGTTAGGAAAGATCAAGAAAGATGTGGCACAATGATACATACGTACATACCAGGAAGGAATTTGCATAAATTACTTGTTAAAACAGCATGAATAGAATATAAAGTGCAAGTGCATGGACTTCCTAATGGGACTGCTATCCATTCAATGTAACTATCCAAAACAGGGAACAGATAATGAATTTGCATAGTATTTCAAATCAAATAAAAAAACATCTTGGTTAACCATGCATTGTACTACTGACCCTGGTCAATAAACAAATAGTTTTTATTTTGTTGCTATTGTCGTTATTCCTGAGATATAGAGATTTTTTTATATTTTGTTGTCTACCTGCTGTCATGCACCTGGGTGGAGGCTGTCATGGAGATGGAAATGGATCTTCCACCTGTGTGGCTGATGACTCGGACCTTATCGGTGAGCGGAGTCTAAGGTGCTTCTGGTTTTCACCAGAACCCGCCACAAGGCAGGATGGGCTTGCTGTGGCAGGCGACACCCAGGTCACTACCCCCCGACACGGCTCGACCACACAGGTAACTGGGCAAGGCAAGATACAGAAGGATGAGGCTGTAGCGTAGTCAAACGTGGCAGAAAATCAAGGCAGGCGGCAAAGGTTCGTAGTCAAAAAACATAGCAGGAAGGTCTGGATACACGGGAATGGCAATCAGGCAATGGGTACGCTTTCTCTCAGGCAAATGTCACTGAAGATCCGGCAGGGAAGTGTGGGAGGTGCAGGGACTTTATAAGGTAGTGTCAGGTGCAAACAGTAATTATGGGCATACTGGCCCTTTAAATGTCAGAGCTCCGTCGCGCGCCCGCCCTAGGAGATGGGGGCGCACGCGACGGAGCCGAGACACAGGAACGGAAGTGGCAGCAGTACAGGGTGAGTGACGGGCCGGGATTCGCATGCGGGCGTGGCCCCGCCTGGAGTAGGGACAATGCGCTCATGGCCGACATGTGCAGACGGAGCGCAGGCTGTAACTCCGGCATTGCTTCATAAATAATCAGGTGGTATAATATTTATATCAAAAAGTAGTTTAAATGCTAGGCTTAGGGGTGTACGAGTATGAGGCTTTGGGTTATTCAGGATAAAGTACAGCTAGACAAGCAAAAATGAAAACCCTTGTTTTTAAGATGGTTTAGGGGGGTATGGAAGTGATGTAGCAAGATAAAATCAGAACTGGAATCTGCACCAGGGGCTACACAGGTCCTCATTGGGAAAGGGACGGGATTTTAGGTATGTAGACATGCTTGTATGTGCAGAGACCCATTACCTGGTCCTGTAGGACAAGAGTATCAGTTTTAGGATATTTGCCTTATTGATGTATACTTTGCATTGTACTTCATGCTGTTATGCCCTTTCTCTAAGAGAATCCATACTCTAATACTACGAAGTTCCATTTTATTGAGGAACATTCTGGTTTGTGCGACGAACCTCCCTAACCCAGTGTTCCCCTACCCAAAGAGAGGGAAACATGTTAGGGTATAACTTGGTGTAAGGAAGGATAAGGAGCACCTAAGCACCTTCTAGGCATAACACCTTTTATTTTACAATATCTACTGTACTAAACAGGTTTTTATGGTTACAGGAATATCCAATATGGTATTATTATATAAAATGATTGTGCTGGCCTTTCATCCAACCAACATCATGTGTTGGAGCTGGGTGGTTTCTATGGCTTTTTGCTAACAGGCTGAATGTCAAAAAGCCCCCCTACCTCACCATCAAGAAAGGAACATCTCTGTATGCACAGTACGCTACACTGAATTTTTCTCTGTTTGATCTCATGCATTGCCACACCACAAAAACATTTTTTAAATAAAATTAGAGCATAGAAACACATGATCAATAAATATAACCATTAATGCTGCAATATAGTGAACATATAATGATCAGATACCACAATTTTTCTTCACTTCAGTTGTTTCTTTCGAACAAATTTTCTTGGTTCTTACAGCACTTAGTCCAGACAAATGTATTAAATATCAGGGTACCCTATGTAAGTTAGTTAAACCCTTCCTGGTCTCTGAAACTCAGGCTCTTTATTGAGCCTCTCAAGCATATGTCCTGCTTAGCATCAGATTTTAGACTCCAAGAGGGAGATTTATCAAAACCTGTGCAGAGGAAAAGTTGACCAGTTTCCCATAGCAACAAATCAGATTCTTTCATTTCTCAGAGGACTTTTTTTAAATGAAATAAGCATTCTAATTGGTTGCTATGGGCAACTTCTCCTTTGCACAGGCTTTGATAAATATCCCCATAAGAGCCTTATATCTTTTTGTACAATAGAGGAATCATTATTTTGCATTGCTGTTAATTTATTATATAAAGTATCTCGCATAAGTGCGTCCAGCCCTCACAATTTTGTAAATATTTTATTATATCTTTTCATGTAATAACAGTGAAAAAATTGCACTCTGCTACAATGTAAAGTAGTAAGTGCACAGCCCGTATAACAGTGTTTAATGTTGTGTCCACTCAAAATAACTCAACACTCAGTCATTAATATCTATACCTTGGCATCCATACAAATGCCCAAATTAAGTCCGATTCTCTGGTGTGGATGGGGAGCAGGTGTCTTAAATTTGGTGTTATCGCTCTTACACTCTCTAATACTGGTCACTGGAAGTTCAATGTAGCATCTTATGGCAAAGAACACTCTGAGCATCTGAATAAAACAACTGTTGGTTTACATAAATATGGTCTAGGCTATAAAAAGACCCTGAAAGGGAGCTGCAGCATGTGGGCAAGACAATACAGCAGTTTCACAGGACATGTTCCATCCAGAACAGGCCTCTCTATGGTCAAACAAAGAAGTTAAGCGCATATGCTTATATCCAGAGGTTGGCTTTGGGAAATCTATGTATGAATGCTGCCAGTATTGCTGCAGAGGTTGAAGAGGTAGGGGGAGATACTCTGTCAGTGCTCAGACTATTCTCCACACACTGCATCAAATTGATCTGCATGGCTTATGCCCCAGAAGGAAGCCTCTTCTAAAGATAAAGCACAAGAAAGCCTGCAAACATTTCGCCAAAGACAAGCAGACTAGGGGCATGGATTACTAAAAGCATGACCTGTGGTCCAATGAGACCAAGATACACCAATGCGTTTCGAAACATGTGTGGCATCAGGTGAGGAGTACAAAGACAAGTGTGTCTTGCTTACAGCCAATCATGGTGGTGGAAGTATCATGATATGTGGCTGCATGAGTGCTTCTGACACTGGGGAGCTAGAGTTCATTGATGGAACCAAAAATGCCAACATGTACTTTGACATACTGAAGCAGAGCATGATCCCCTCCCTTCAGAGACTGGGCCACATGGTAGTATTCCAACATGATAATAACCCCCAAAAAAACACAGTGGTAAGGAGTAAAGGAGTGAAAGAGTGACACCCGTGAAGGCAGTGCTGGCAAATAATAGTGAGCACACAAAATATTGATACTTTGGAACATTTCTAGATATTTTGAGGAGACTGCTATTTAAAAAAAATGTTGTACAGGTGGTGCACTCACTACTTTACATTCAGTGTCATGTCTTCAGTGTTTTCATAAAAAAGCATAATAGAATTTTTGCAAAAATGTGAGGGGTGCACTCACTTATGTGAGATACTATATATGGCACACCTTTCTTATTTGTGGGTGTTAATAAAATAGTAGTTGTGTACTTTAATATTGTAGAACAGCACCCCTGATTGTTGTCCCTGCCGATCAGCGATTCAAATTGGCTGGAGGGCTTGTGCAAGCCGAGTAGCCTTTTCAGTGTTTAATTATGCTTGTCCTTTCATCTCCAAACTATTGGTAGAAGCAGTACAAGGAACTGCAGTATTGTCCCAGTGACTTGAATAAGACTACAATACATTTTCATGTGCTACTACAAACAGTATGGTGATGTAAGAATGAGGGGAGCATCATGGTTCTTTTTAACAGCTGATTGGCAGGGGTCAAACTCCAACATCCAAATAATGGATGGAGGCACACTTTTTTTTCTCAATATGTCCTTAAAGGAAATCTGCTCATTTTTAGCAAATGAGCTGCAGATTCCCTTCAACAGACAACAGTACAACTGTACAATACATAACACTGACAAACCTGCAGGTGAAAGGACGATGTATAAAAATCACTTTGTCCAAGGAGTTTTCTTTTTTTCTTTCAATAGTTTTTTTTAATTGAATTTTACCATAATAGAAACACATAAACATGTATAAAGGACAGACGCAGCTGTCAACTTATCATTTTATGACAACAAATACAGCGAACATTTGTTTACTGTATATAGGTAGACTTGGTTGTCGAAGGGGTTGTCCAGTGAAAGACAACTTATCCCGTATCACAGTATAGGGAAACAGTGTCTGATCGCAGGGAATCTGACCACTGGGGCCATTTTGCCCCAAAACAAAAAATAAATGAATGGGAGGTGTTGAAGTGCGGTACAGTGCACAGTAATATACTGGCATACACATTTCAAGTAATTCTGCGGCTGAGAAAAGCTGGGCAGGCACCAATGCAGGTAGGCAGGGGTTAATTAGCTGATGTGTGGAGTGGGAAGGCACAGAGAGTGAAAAGACTCCTGGGGGTGCTAATCGTAAGTCCAGAAATATTGTATGCAACAAATAGTAGAAAACAGAAGATTGCACTCACCCATCGGAGGTAAAAATGTTTTCTTTATTGGATGCTTGCTAAAACATGCTGAGGTATGGGGTAGAGAGATGCGTTCATCGTTAGCTGAGTGACCGGCCTCAGCCGGTCAGTCAGCTAACGTTGAACGCATCTCTCTACCCCTACCTCAGCATGTTTTAACAAGCATCCAATAAAGAAAACATTTTTACCTCCGACGGGTGAGTGCAATCTTCTGTTTTCTACTGTTTGTTGCATACAACATTTCAAGTAATACTGGCCTTCACTGCCAATATAAAATACCCCCTAATTGTGTCTAACCAAATTTCAATACAATCCTATATAGTAGCCATCTACTCTGACTGCAGTCATTCATTCGCTCTTTACTTCTCCATGCAGGCTACATTGTCAGATGAACCACTTTGTTTTGTCTTTCCAGTTATTAGTTATAAAGCTAATTTTGGGGTTTTGAGTAAATTCTCAATGCTTTATGGAACTGACAGCTGGTCACAAGATGGCAGAACTGGACTTAACATATAGCAGACACCCTTCCTGGGTCCTAACAGTGGCTCCCAGTAATCAGACACCCCCAGGACTTATTGTAGGTCTGAATTGTACAACAAGAACATATGTATGAAAACATATATAAATGCAAGCAAGTAACAAATAAGAGTATAAATTCACTATTAGTGGAAAGAAACCACTGATGGCGGAAAAAAAGGATATCACAAATGAATGATGAGAATGGCAGTGGAATATTAAAGCAGATAGATGAAGAACAGAAACAAGCTACTAAAAACGGACCCCATAACTAGCTTCCCCTGACTCTTTCCCTAGATCTATCCCTTAACCCCTTCATGACCCAGCCCATTTTCACCTTCAGGACCTGGGCATTTTTTGAAAATCTGACCACTGTCACTTTAAACATTAATAACTCTGGAATGCTTTTACTTATCATTCTGATTCCGAGATTGTTTTTTCGTGACATATTCTACTTTATGTTATTGGTAAAATTTCACTGATATTTGCATCCTTTCTTAGTAAAAATCTAAAAATGTCATGAAAATTTTGAAAATTTAGCATTTTTCTAACTTTGAAAGTCTCTGCTTGAAAGGAAAATGGATATTCCAAATAAATTATATATTGATTCACATATACAATATGTCTACTTTGTGTTTGCATAAAAAATTGACAAGTTTTTACTTTTGGAAGACACCAGAGGGCTTCAAAGTTCCGCAGCAATTTTCCAATTTTTCTCAAGATTTTCAAAATCGTAATTTTTCAGGGCCCAGTTCAGGTTGGAAGTGGATTTTAAGGGTCTTCATATTAGAAATACCCCATAAATGACCCCATTATAAAAACTGCACCCCCAAAGTATTCAAAATGACATTCAGTAAGTGTTTTAACCCTTTAGGTGTTTCACAGGAATAGCAGCAAAGTGAAGGAGAAAATTCTAAATGTTCATTTTTTACACTTGCATTTTCTTGTAGACCCAATTTTTGAATTTTTACAAGGGGTAAAAGGAGAGAAATCACCCTAAAATTTGTAACCCAATTTCTCTCGAGTAAGGAAATACCTCATATGCGTATGTAAAGTGTTCGGCGGGCACAGTAGAGGGCTCAGAAGGGAAGGAGCGACAATGGGATTTTGGAGAGTGAGTTTTTCTGAAAGGGTTTTTGGGGGGCATGTCCCATTTAGGAAGCCCCTATGGTGCCAGAACAGTGGACCCCCCCACATGTGACCCCATTTTGGAAACTATACCCCTCATGGAATTTAATAAGGGGTGCAGTGAGCATTTACACCCCACTGGCGTTTGACAGATATTTGAAACAGTGGACTGTGCAAATCAAAAATTTTATTTTTCATTTTCACAGACCACTGTTCCAAAAATCTGTCATACACCAGTGGGGTGTAAATGCTCACTGCACCCCTTATTACATTCCGTGAGGGGTGTAGTTTCCAAAATGGGGTCACATATGGATATTTATTGTTTTACGTTTGTCAGAACTGCTGTAACAATCAGCCACCCCTGTGCAAATCACCTCAAATGTACATGGTGCACTCTCCCTTCTGGGCCTTGTTGTGCACCCCCAAAGCACTTTGCGCCCACATATGGGGTATCTCCGTACTCGGGAGAAATTGCATTACAAATTTAGAGGGCCTTTTACCTCTTGTGAAAATGAAAAGTATAGGGCAACACCAGCATGTCAGTGTAAAAAATTAATTTTTTTACACTAACATACTGGTGTAGACCCCAACTTCACCTTTTCATAAGGGGTTAAAGAAGAAAAAGCCCCACAAAATTTGTAAGGCAATTTCTCCCGAGTACGGCGATACCCCATATGTGTCCCAAAACTGTTGCCCTGAAATACGACAGGGCTCCAAAGTGAGAGAGCGCCATGCGCATTTGAGGCCTGAATTAGGGATTTGCATAGGGGTGGACATAGGGGTATTCTATGCCAATGATTCCCAATCAGGGTTCCTCCAGCTGTTGCAAAACTCCCAGCATGCCTGGACAGTCAATGGCTGTCCGGCAATACTGGGAGTTATTATTTTGCAACAGCTGGAGGCTCCGTTTTGGAAACAGTAGCGTACCAGACGTTTTTCATTTTTTTGGGGGAGGGGGGCTGTGTAGGGGTATGTGTATACGTAGTGTTTTTAACTTTTTATTTTAGGTTAGTGTCAGTGTAGTGTAGTGTTTTTAGGGTACAGTCACATGGGCAGAGGTTCACAGCAAGTTTGCTGCTGGAAGTTTCAGCTGCAGCGCAAAATTTGCGCCATCTCAAACTTGCAGCACTCACTGTAAACCTCCGCCCATGTGAGTGTACCCTGTACATTCACATTGGGGGGGGGGGGGGGGGGGGGGGGGGGGCAAACATCCAGCTGTTGCAAACTCCAAGCATGCCCTTTGGCTGTCCGTGCATGCTGGGAGTTGTAGTTTTGCAACAGCTGGAGGAACACTGGTTTGGAAACACTAAGTTAAGTAATAAACTTTCAAGTGTTTTGCAACCAAACTTAGTGTTTCTAAACCAGTGTGCCTCCAGCTGTTGCAAAACTACAACTCCCAGCATGCATGGTCTGTCAGTGCATGCTGGGAGTTATAGTTTTGCAACAATTGCAACAGCTGGAGGCACTGAGGTAGGAAACGGACAATGTTTCCCAACTAGTGTGCCTCCAGTTGTTGCAAAACTACAACTCCCAGCATGCCCAGACTGTCCAGGCATGCTGGAAGTTGTAGTTCGGCAATATCTGAAGGATCAGATGTTGCCGAACTACAACTTCCAGCATGCTTGGGCAGTCTGGGCATGCTGGGAGTTGTAGTTTTGCAACATCTGGAGGTCCACAGTTTGGAGACCACTGTATAATGGTCTCCAATCTGTGCTCTTCCAGATGTTAGAGAACTACAACTCCCAGCATGCCTGGACAGACTGAGCATGCTGAGATTTGTAGTTTTGCAACATCTGGAAGAGCACAGATTGGAGACTGAGGACCTCCAGATGTTGCAAAACTACAACTCCCAGCATGCCCAGAAAGCCAAAGGCTGTCTGGGCATGCTGGGAGTTGCAGTTTTGAAACTCCCAGAGGCAGCAGTGAGATCGCTTTACGGCGATCTCACTGCTGCCAATGAAGATGCCGCACTGCTGCCGGAAACTCACCTCCGGGACGCAGCGCCGCCGGGACCGCATGGAGGATGCCGCCCGCGCCGGGACCGCTCGGGACGCTGCTCGGACGGGTAAGTGACGCCGGGGGACGGGTAAGGGACACTTAGCAGAGCGGTGTGTGTCCCAATCCCCGTGATCGGAACTCACACATCGCGCTGCTAAGTATTCTGATAGCGAAACGCTGCTATCAGCTAGTCAAATTTGACTAGCTGATAGCAGCGATCGCTGGGGGGGGGGTGGGGGATGAAACCCCCTGTGGTCGCATGGTAAGATGGCTGGCTCTCAGTGATAGCCACCATCTTACCGGGCGCTGCGGGATGCCGCGAGTAGCGGCAAAAATGTTCATGACGTACCTGTATGTCATGGGTCGGGAACACCTTGCCACCCATGACGTACAGGTATGTCATAGGTCGGGTAGGGGTTAAAGGGGTACTCCGGTGAAAACCTTTTTTCTTTTAAATCAACTGGTGGCATAAAGTTAAACATATTTGTAAATTACTTCTATTAAAAAATCTTAATCCTTCCTGTACTTATTAGCTGCTGAATACTACAGAGGAAATTCTTTTCTTTTTGGAATGCTCTCTGATGACATCACGACCACAGTTCTCTCTGCTGACGTTATTATAATAATAATAACGCTTTATTTATTGTTGTCCTTCTTGGGGTTTGAACCCAAATCCCCAGCTCTGTAAGGCAGCAGTGCTAACCACTGAGCCACCATGCTGCCCTTAGTCTTACTCTTAATCTGCTATGCATCTGCTATGCAGGGTTGCTAAAATGGACAGAGATGTCAGCAGAGAGCACTGTGCTCGTGATGTCATCAGTGTTCCAAAAAGAAAGGAATTTCCTCTGTAGCATTCAGCAGCTAATAAGTACTGGAAGGATTAAGATCTTTTAATAGGAGTAATTTACAAATATGTTTAACTTTCTGCCACCAGTTGATTTAAAAGAAAAAAGGTTTTCACCGGAGTACCCCTTTAACCACTGTCTGTCACTGCAATTATCCCAAATATGTGACTTCTAAATGTAACCTCTGAGCAGCTCGATCAGTTGATCCACACTTATCAATCAGATGTAATAATCTTACATAGCAACTTCCTCTATCAAATTTATAGGTGGATGAATCCTGCTATTCGTAACTTCTTGTTCATGTAAGATTCCATATAATTGTTTCTTTTTTTTTTTTCTTTTTCTTTTATTATATGTATTTACCTACTTGTCAATTCAAAAGATTGCAGGAAGACATAATAATGTTATGAGAACAATATAACTCACAATTCAATATTTATTGTAATAATACATAATTAGGAGGTTTGTGTATTATTTGCAGTTACATGGGTCTTTGTAGCATAATACAAGTCTGTTATTCCTACAACTACCATCAAGACTCTTTGTTATCTGTTGAATCAACAACATTTTCTTTCTGCATTCTAAATATCTATCTATTAAAGGGGTAGTCCAGTGGTGAAAAACTTATCCCCTATCCTAAGGATAGGGGATAAGTTTGAGATCGCGGGGGGTCCGACCTCTGGGGCCCCCTGCGATCTCTCTGTACGGGGCCCCGGCTCTCCGCCGAGATAGCGGGTGTCGACCCCCGCACGAGACGGCGGCCAACACGCCCCCTCAATACATCTCAATGGCAGAGCCGGAGATTGCCGAAGGCAGCGCTTCGGCTCTGCCATAGAGTTGTATTGAGGGGGCGTGTCGGCCGCCGCTTCGTGCGGAGGTCGACACGCCCCCTTCCCGCGGGCTGTCGGGGCTCTGTACAGGAGATCGCGGGGGGCCCCAGGGGTCGGACCCCCCGCGATCTGCAACTTATCCCCTATCCTTAAGATAGGGGATAAGTTGTAAACCACTGAATCACCACTGGACTACTCCTTTGATTGAGCTTCCATGGTCATTGAAAGATCAGCAAAAAAGTCATGGGCCAAATAACTTTTGTAGCTGATGACATCAGCATTTTCATGAATCCTTTCTGCTATTTTGGATAGTTAGTTGATCAATCCATGACTTGTTTACATTCATGGCATAATAAATCCTCTATCTCCATTTTGGAAGGGCACGCAACACGCTCTGTATTTTGCTATTTAAATAATAATGGTTCTTTTATGTGCAAAATGAATATTGATGAATTGCAGAGTAAAAGTGTTCATCATAAGATATATAACTTGCATTACTGTCAGGAGTATTTTCTCTGTTTGTATCTGGATGCTTTTGATCCATTTATTTTATTTTATGTTGCTGCTAAATGCTAATCCTGTAATCCTCACACAGTAGCTTTAAATGAAATTTGGCATCTGATAGTATAGATTACTATAAAGTAGCAGTATGCAGCCTGGTATACTAATAATGTGCTAAAAACATTAAATAAATACAAATATGTGAACGTTATCCTTCAGATTTTATGCTGCTTAAAAATGTTGCAAGTTAAAGGTGCAGTGAACCTATATTGCAAAAGTGTAGCTTGTGATTAGAGTTCTGAATATCATCACCATATGTATGTACAAAGAGTGAACACCTGAGTATGAGGTTCCTTATATATAAGGGAATTCTAAAGAAATGTTAACACCTACAAAAATTGGTAACAACAGACTGTTCAGTCGGACTCCACTGGGTTATAGCATGGGTGAACAGTATTACAACGAGGGGTCACTTACCTCGAAGGATTTAGGCTAGGTTTCCACTTTTTTTTTTTTACAAAAACGCTAATAAAAACGCCCATTCTGCCGCATGGCGTTTTTTTTTTGTGAAAAAACGCTGCGGACAGATGTTAGCTGTAAGTCAATAGTAAACTGCAAAATGCCAAATCCACTTGCTGTTTTTCAGTTTGGCATTTTTTTAATCCTTTTGGCGTTTTTGGGCTCCTTGGCAGTTTTTAAAAAACAACCTCTTGTCGAGACTTTGGTGTTTTTTCAGGAAAATCTTGGTGTTTTTCTCCCATAGAAGTCTATGGGAGTGAAAAAACACCAAGAAAAACGCCATGTGGGTTTTAAATTTGGCGTTTTTTCAGACGGTTTTTATTCTCTTTTGGACTTTAGCGATCCAAAAAAGTGTTGGAGATACCTTTTTTATTAACATTTTGTAGGGTACCATTAAAAAATTATAATAAAAAAGATACAGTAGTGATGGAAAAAATTGTATTTAATGAAATTTATCTTTTTTATAACAACATTTTTATTAATTTTAAAACAGGGATCAATTTATGTGCGCGGGTAGGGCACTAAAAATGTAGCCGACAATAATAAAAATGTAGCGTGTGTGTGTGTTTCACTTTTTATTTTTTTTTACGTTTTAGGTAGAACTACTACTCCCAGCATGGAACACACTCCATGATAGGAGTAGTAGTTACCTGTACTAATTGACAGATCGCCGGGGTCTGTTGCGATCCTCCTGTATAATGTATAGATGCGGCGGCCGCTCTTCTATGGTCCCCTGCACTCACGTATATATACACATATTCATATTTACCGCAGAGCTATGATTGGTCAGATGGTTCTAGCCAATCACAACTCTGTGGGACATAGGAATATGTGTATATATACGGCAGTGCAGGGAACCATAGAAGAGCGGCCGCCCGTATCTATACATTATACAGGAGGATCGCAACGGGTGTCAGGAGGAGTGACACTCCCTTCGATCTGTCTATTAATGCAGGTACTACAGCTCCCAGCACTGAGCAGAGTGTACTCCATGTTGGGAGTCGGAGTACCTGCAGTAAGGGACAGATCACAGTGGATGTCACTCCTCCTGACACCCGTTGCGATCCTCCTGAAGGGACTTATCGGGATCAACTGTTCTCACTGCTACAGAGCCGAGAGAACAGCTGACCCTGAGCAGTATATATACATCGTATACATACTGCTCAGCAAGAACTTACAGTGAGCCTGCAATGTGTATACAGTATACACATTGCTGGCTCACTTAACCCCTTGCTGAGCTATGCGCTAAGCCAGCCCGGAAAGGAAAGAGTTTACTTACACTGCTGGACAGTGTAGGTTAACCCTTTGGGCGGTATACACTATATGCAGCTATCTATAGATAACTGTATATAGTGTTTACAGAAGATGGAGAAGTCCCCTTACCTCCATCCAGTCCCTCCATGTCTGTGTAGCTCGGTCCCCTAGTGATGACGTCATTAGGGGCGGAGCTACAGACGTGATCCAGGCTGGCAAGGGTATAAGGCTCTGTTAACATTGTCCGTATTGGATAATGTGAACAGACCCTTCTGCCAGTGTCTACCCAGACAGGGAGACTCCAGCTGTTGCTAAACTACAACTCCCAGCATGCCCAGACAGTCAAAGGCTATCTGGGCATGCTGGGAGTTGTAGTTTTGCACCAATTAGAGGCTCACTGTTTAGGTAGACATTGCATTATGGGCGCTCTCCCCTGCAGAGAGTGAAAAAATGTCCTAAAGCATTTTTTTTGTGTTTTTTCTCTTTCTTCTTGTTTCAGATCCATGTATGCAAAGGATTACGACGGATTTGATGGATTACCACGGATGAACAGGATTTTTTATATTTTAATAAAATGGTTAACGAGGGCTGTGGGGGAGTGTTTTTTTTTTATAAAATTATTTTTCCAATATGTTGTGTTTTCTTTTTTATTGAATATTCAGGCTTAGTTATGGAGGCTGTCTAATAGACAGAATCCATTACTAAGTCAGGGCTTAGCCTTAGCCCCAAAAACAGCTGGCGCTAACCCCCAACTATTCCCCCGGTACCCACCGCCACAGGGGTGCCAGGAAGAGCCTGTACCAACAGGCCCGGAGCATCAAAAGTGTCGCTCCTGGGCCTAGGCGGTAACAGGCTGTCGTTATTTAGGCTGGGGAGGGCCAGTAACAATGGTCCTCGCCCACCCTGGTAACGTCAGGCTGTTGCTGCTTGGTTGGTATCTGGCTGATACTGAAAATAGGGGGAACCCTATATGTTTTTTTTTTTTATTTATGAAAAAAAAAATACATAGGGTTCCCTGTATATTCAGTATCAGCACGATACCAACAAAGCAGCAACAGCCTGACATTACCAGGGTGGGCGAGGACCATTGTTACTGGCCCTCCCCAGCCAAAATAACGCCAGCCTGTTACAGCCTAGGCCAAGGAGAACCATTTTTGATGCTCCGGGCCTGTTGGTACCTGCTCTTCCCAGCACCCCTGTGGCGGTGGGTACCAGGGTAATAATTGGGGGTTAGCGCCAGCTGTTTTTGGGGCTAACGCTAAGCCCCGGCTTAGTAATGGTTTCCGTCTATTAGACAGCCTCCATAACTAAGCCTGAATATTCAATTAAAAAAAGACACAACACATTAGATAAATTATTTTATTTAAAAAAAAAACACTCCCCCACAGCCCTCGTTAACCATTTTATTAAAATTAAAAAAAATAAAGTTCATCCGTCGTAATCCATCGAATCCGTCGTAATCCTCTGCATACACGGATCTGAAATGAGAAGAAAAAAAAACACCAAAAAAATGGGTTAGGACATTTTTTGCACTCTCTGCAGGGGAGAGCGCCCATAATGCAATGTCTACCTAAACAGTGAGCCTCCAATTGGTGCAAAACTACAACTACCAGCATGCTCAGACAGCCTTTGGCTGTCTGGGCATGATGGGAGTTGTAGTTTAGCAACAGCTGGAGTCTCTCTGTCTGGGTAGACACTGGCAGAAAGGTCTGTTCCCATTATCCAAAACGGACAATGTGAACAGAGCTTCAGACTAGCCTGAATACCGTCTGTAGCTCCGCCCCTAATTATGTCAACACTAGGGGCGGAGCTACACAGGCCGGCAATGACAGAAACGAGGGAGGTAAGTGGACCTCCTGTTCTGTATACACTATATACAGCTATCTATAGATAGCTGTATATTCTGTATACCACCCAAAGGGGCTATAAGAGCAGGGAGTCCTGTCAGTCTGGTGACAGGATTCCCGGTGCCTGTATAGTATACACGGATAAACTATGTACCCCTGTATACTATACTGCCGGAGGAGGTGAGTAGTGATGCTGTACATCACTCCTCATCTCCTTACACTCTGTGGACCGGGCCCTCAGCATCCGACCCACAGAGTGGTACCTGAAGGCAGTGGAAAAACTGCAACAGGGGACAAATTTGGCTGTTTCCACACACCAGGGAAAGCACCAGAAAAAACGCCAGAAAAACTGCCAGAACTCAGGAAAAACCTGTGGCAGTTTTCTGGCGTTTTTTTAGGTGTACAAAAAAAAAAAAAAAAAAACAAGTGGAAACCTAGCCTTAAAGTTATCCCTCCCAATATTCTCATTGCTATAGTGCTGCTGTGCCCAATGGAGATGGGAAGATGGGTTGCCGAGCTCCGCTGCCTCCTCCATACGCAGCGCTATGCCCGCCCATCTGATACATTTTCAAATAACTTCACTCTCACGTCCTAATGATGTGAGAGCGTACAAGGGAGTGGCGCCTGTGCTCTGCAACAAGAGAAGAGCGCTCGTGTGCCTACAGGCTTTCATCTTACAAGGACACGAGAGTAAAATTTTTTAATATTCTCCATTGCCCACAGCAGCGCTATAGAAATGAGGATATCGGAAGGAATAACTTTTAATCCACCAGACAGAATTATGTAAATGACCCCTCATTGTAATGCTGTTCATCCACACTATTACCCAGTGTATTGAGTTTAGTTTTCCTTAAAATAACCTAAAACCACAATTCATCATAGAAATATATAAAAGCCATAAAGAGGTAAGGAGGAGAAGAAGCAGACAATTCAAGGAGTACAGAGTTACAGGCAATAAATGATTAAGTGAATGTATATATACACTAAGGGGGAGATTTATCAAAACATGTGCAGAGTAAAAGCAGACTAGTTGCCCATAGCAACCAATCAGATTGCTTCTTTTATTTTTGAGAAGGCCTCTAAAAAATTAAAGAAATCTGCTGGTTGCTATGGGCAACCCAGCACTGTTTCCTTTAGACAGGTTTTGATAAATCTCCCCCATAATGTACACTACAGTGCAAGCGCAGCTAACAATAATCGCCCCAAGATAAAATGCAAGCGTATGAAACATGATAGTAGTCCAAAAGAGAAGTTTAGTTGATATATCTTATATCTGCAGTACATAAAACCTGCCAAACCAACACTTAAAGGGATCTGTCATCAGTGTCACCCGCACCACACACATGTATCAACAGGTAAGTGCGGGTGACACTGATGATAACAATACTAACCTATCCCTGATCCATCACTCTGTTCGCCAGTTATCTTCCTTATTTGCACAGCAGGCTTGGTGAATGGGCGGCAGAGATCCAGGAGCACACTAAAGTCTTAGCTGCAACAGTGACGTCAGTGTTCTCCTGAATAATACATAGGATAACGGCTGAACAGAAGGAAGAGAATGGCTGAACAGAACCATGGATCAGGGACAGGTAAGTATCATTATAATCACTGTCACCTGCACTACACACCTTTACCAACAGCTTAGTGCGGGTGACACTGATGACAGATCCCTTTAAGATTACCACAGTCATTTAAAGCAAGTGCAACACAAAATGAAGATGTCAAATGGCCACAAAAACTAATGATATACATCTGATGTATTGTCTGCACCCTGGAACACCAAGAACACCAATTTCTTTTATGTGGTAGATATTAAAAGGTAATTCCCAGTTACAACACTTGGAAGGAGGGGGTACGGCTGCTAGGACCCCCTACGATCTTGAGAACAGAGACACAGGTTTTGTTTTGAATGGAGGGGGCACTCCCTTTTGTATCGTATATCTACCTGGTGTGAGCCCTCCACCACACCTAAGTGATATACAAACCTGTCGGATACCCTGACATTTGGCTCTTACGAGTCGAAATATCCTGGAAGTTGGTGGTAGGACGAGGTAGGAATTATAATGAGCTGCTGAATTGAACAGGGTGTAGGAAGGAAAAAAACGGTCTAGGAGGCGCTGCTCACAGAACGAAGACACAGGCCAGCACTTGATAACAATAATTTTATTTCTGAAAATACGGACAACACTTTCGGCACGCTTAGGTTGCCTTCCTCAGGTCCAACAATATGTAGCTACAAGAACAAGTAAAATAATTTGCTAATTGCCAGTAGTCAATTTAAGAACATATAGCTATAGACGTATAAAAGCATATACGTACAAATAAAAATAAAGATAAAAGTAGCACTAAGAAGAATAAAATATGTTGTAGAAGCATGATTGACATAAAAACATATACAAATTTATATATCTGCGTACAATTGGATGCTAATGTGTATGTAGCAAATGTCTGAACAAAGTTGGTCGTGTTGCACAAAATGAGTATTACATAAAATATATGATCACATGACTACAAGTGTTATGTGATATGTAACCATTTGTACACAGTTGAATAAGTGCAGTACAGGGTTAAGTATACATTTATGCAGCTATATTCATGTAGGTTAGGTAAAATATACTTAAAGAGGCACTGTTATTGTTAAAAACTTTTCATATATTGCAGGACTCATTATAATATGACATTTCACAATATACACCTGTTAAAAAAAATGTAAATTTTCACCTGAAATTCAAGCTCAAAATAGCCACCACTAGGGGTCGCCTGTCTTTTAGCCAGACAGACTAGTCTAGATTTTACAGCATACTGGATACCGGCCATAAAGCATTCCGGTATCCAGTATAGGAGATTTCTATTGTGTATGCAAAACGACAGATAAAGGATGTGTGGACATGCTGGGAGCTGTAGTTTTAAAACAGCTGAAGGCAACACTGCTCTAACAGTTATTTACAAACATTTTACAAACATTGCAGCTTCAGTTGTTACTAAACTACAACTCCCAGCATGATGAAATAGTCAAAGCTTTCTAGGACTCCTGAATGACAAAGAAGTTGATCAGACATTCATGAGTCTGTGAAAGATGAATGACACACATAGTGACAGCTATGCTGATTAGCATCCAGCTTTACTAGGAGAAGATAAAACAGATAGAACATGTATTCATAAAAATGCTGTACTTTTATCAAAAAAATCCTTGCACTCATTTTATAAAGATCTATTTTAATATTTATACATTTTATCCTGTTATGAATTCACCATAATCTCTTCTGATTTCTGCTTCTGCTTCTCTTCTGAAATGCTTATATCTCTGGATATATAGGTCCGAGACACATACAAATTATATGCACATGATCAGGGTTGGGTCCTGAGTAACATATCACTTTTTTTCTTTTTTTTTGCACTATGACAGGTACGCTTTAAATACAGGTATTGCGATTTAGGGTAAATATGTAGCGGCAGATAAACAAATTGTAGCCCACTGTGTTAGTAGGAAGAACACCGACTCGAGCCCGCATGATACCGGCCGGCCCCCAGCTGATTCCTGTAGCTGGGGGCCGGAGTTAATAGCCGACATGTGGCCGGTTATTAGCCCTTTAGTTCGCCGCTGTCAAAGTTGACAGTGGCGAAGCTGTGAACACTCCCAGCAGCGCTGGGCTTACCTCCTCTGCTGCGGTGTTCCCAGCTCTCCCATTGATAAAGCCTGGCAGGACCAGGCTTTAAGAATGGAGCGCAGATCACACAGATCAATGTGGTTCTATGAACCACATTAAAGGGGTATTCCAGGCCAAAACTTTTTTTTTTTATATATCAACTGGCTCCGGAAAGTCAAATAGATTTGTAAATTACTTATATAAAAAAATATTAATCCTTCCAATAGTTATTAGCTTCTGAAGTTGAGTTGTTGTTTTCTGTCTAACTGCTCTCTGATGACTCACGTCCCGGGAGCTGTGCAGGACGTGACATCATCATTGAGCAGTTAGACAGAAAACTTCAGAAGCTAATAACTATTGGAAGGATTAAGATTTTTTTAATAGAAGTACTTACAAATCTGTTTAACTTTCCGGAGCCAGTTGATATATATACAAATGTTTTGCCTGGAATACCCCTTTATTCTGTATGAGAAATATAATGATTCCTCCTAAAAGTGTAAAAAAAAGTGTAAAGTGTAAAAAAGTTTTATAAAAAGGGACTAATAAAGTTTATTAAAAGTAAAAAAAAAAACACACACACACACACACACATTAAAGGGGTAGTCCAGTGGTGAAAAACTTATCCCCTATCCCCTATCCCCTATCCTGCGATCTCTCTGTACGGGGCCCCGGCTCTCCGCCGAGATAGCGGGTGTCGACCCCCGCGCGAGGCGGCGGCCGACACGCCCCCTCAATACATCTCTATGGCAGAGCCGGAGATTGCCGAAGGCAGCGCTTCGGCTCTGCCATAGAGTTGTATTGAGGGGGCGTGTCGGCCGCCGCCTCGTGCGGAGGTCGACACGCCCCCTTCTAGCGGGCTGTCGGGGCTCCGTACAGGAGATCGCGGGGGGCCCCAGGGGTCGGACCCCCCGCGATCTGCAACTTTTCCCCTATCCTTAGGATAGGGGATAAGTTGCTCACCACTGAATCACCACTGGACTACTCCTTTAACCTCTATCTTGTTAAAAGACTTTGGCTCAAAAACTGTGGTGGTTTTCCAAAAAACGGCAGAAAAAAAACTTCTGTGGAAACCTAGCTTGAAGTTTTATGTTGCAAAACACTTCTCTTATTGCCATAAAATAATATGAAGTCATTGGAATTAGATTTAAGTTTTTTTAGGGTATGGTCACACATTCAGCATCTGCTGCAGATGTGATGCTGTGTTCAGTTATTTAGTTTACATTGAAATCTGCAGCATAAAATATGAAGCATCAAAGCTGAAGCATCAGAATTGCAGCAGATCCTGTATGTGTGACTATACCCTAAGGGTACGTTCACACAAGCGGATTTTCGCAGCGTATTTTGCTGCGGATCCTCCGCTGAAGGACCCTCTGTATTCTGCCTTCACATGCGCGGTGTACTCGCGCACACATCGCGGCCGCTCCCCCTTTTCAATGAGCTAGGCCTAGAGCTGCCACGAAGTGCGATTATACTGCGCATGTGCGCGGCGACTCGCACATTGCACTGTGTTTGCTCGTAGTGGTGTATTGCCGCTCCGAGCAGGCACATGTAAAGGCAGCATACAGAGGGTCCTTCAGCGGCGGCTCTGCAGCATAAAATACGCTGCAAATCCGCTTGTGTGAATGTACCCTCAAACTATAACACAGTGCATGTCAATTTAGTTTTTTTTTTTTCCAGTACTGTGATTTTGGTGGGTCTATTCTGTCCTCTTGTGTCTGTGTTTCATTTCCCATCTCCTTCTAATTTAGGGCTACATGTCATGTAAAAAACTAAAAGTAGGGGAGTAGCACTTAGGGTAGCAGAATACATATTCTTTAGAAAGTCTATGAAGCTCATCACCTGCAGTAAAGAGATGTTAGGGAGAGAAAGTGCTCAGCTGAGAGCTTCTCCCCATTTTTTGTAGCATTTAGTCAGGGTCTCAGCTTCTAGACCTCGACCAATCAAAATTTTTGACAATTCTCTATAAATAACAACACTTAATGGCTAAGTTTCTACTTGGTTTTTTATCCTGCATTTTTTGGGTTGAAAAAAAAGGCATGAAAAAACACCAGTGCAATGTCCTGTGTCTGGCGTTTTTTCTGGCTTTTTTTCATTTGTGCCGAAATTGTATTTTTGGCACCTTTGGTATTTTTTTTTTTTGGTACCCAAAATTTGTTGGGTACCAAAAAAAAAAATAAGGATGCAATAGTGATGGAAAAAAATGTATTTAAGGAAATAAAAATGTTTTATAACTTAATTTTAATTAATGTTTAATAAAGTGTGTGTTTCACTTTTTTTCTCTCTTTTAAATTTTTTTTATAGGTAGTACTACTACTCCCAGCATGGAAAAGACTGTGCCATGATGGGAGTAGTAGTACCTGTACCAATAGACATATCGCAGCTGTATACAGCTCTCACATCTCTGTTCTATACTCCGGCCAGTGATTTGAATAGAACATCAATCATTCATATTTTAGGCCCAGAGTGGTGATTGGCCTGATGGTTGCATCCAATCACCGCTCTCTGAGGGAAATATGAATGAGTGAGTGGCCGGAGTACATAGCAGAAATGTGAGCGCAGGAGAAAGCTGCTCTGCATCTCTGCTATAGACAGGATGATCGCAGCGGGTGTCAGTAGTGACATCCGCTGTGATGAGTCCTTAACTGCAAGTACTACTACTCCCAACACGGAGCACACTCTGCTCCATGCTAGGAGCTGTAGTTCCTGCATTAATAGACAGATTGCAGAGAGTGTAACTTCTGACACTCCCTGCGATCTGTCTATTAATGCAGGTACTACATCTCCCAGCATTGAGCAGAGTGTGCTCCATGTTGGTAGTAGTAGTACCTGCAGTTAAGGAAAGATCACAGTGGGTATCACTCCTGACACCCCCTGTGACCCTCCTGTATAATGTATAGAGGCAGCGGCCGCTATTCTATGGCCCCCTGCACTGACGTATATACACGTATTCCTATTTCCCACAGAGAGCTGTGATTGGCTGGAACCATCTGGCCAATCACAGCTCTCTGCGGGAAATAAGAATATGTGTATATATACGTCAGTGCAGGGGACCATAGAAGAGCGGCCGCCGCATCTATACATTATACAAGAGTATCGCAAGGGACCCCGGCGATCTGTCAATTAGTACAGGTAACTACTACTCCTATCATGGAACAGTGTGTTCCATGCTGGGAGTAGTAGTACTACCTAAAAAATGTAAAAAAAAAAAAAAAAAAAAGGGAAAAACACACACATACTACATTTTTATTATTGTCAGCTAAGTTTTTTGGTCCCTGCCCGCCCACATAAATTGATCCCTGTTTAACCCCTTAAGGACTCAGCCCATTTTGGCTTTAAGGACTCAGACAATTTAATTTTTACGTTTTCATTTTTTCCTCCTCGCCTTCTAAAAATCATAACTCTTTTATATTTTCATCCACAGACTAGTATGAGGACTTGTTTTTTGCGCGACCAGTTGTCCTTTGTAATGACATCACTCATTATATCATAAAATGTATGGCGCAACCAAAAAACACTATTTTTGTGGGGAAATTAAAACGAAAAACGCAATTTTGCTAATTTTGGAAGGTTTCGTTTTCACGCCGTACAATTTATGGTAAAAATGACATGTGTTCTTTATTCTGAGGGTCAATACGATTAAAATGATACCCATTATTACATACTTTTCTATTATTGTTGCGCTTAAAAAAAATCACAAACTTTTTAACCAAATTAGTACGTTTATAATCCCTTTATTTTGATGACCTATAACTTTTTTATTTATCCGTATAAGCGGCGGTATGGAGGCTCATTTTTTGCGCCATGATCTGTACTTTTTTTTTATACCACATTTGCATATAAAAAACTTTTAATACATTTTTATAATTTTTTTTTAATAAAATGTATTAAAAAAGTAGGAATTTTGGACTTTTTTTTTTTTTTTCGTTCACGCCGTTAACCGTACGGGATCATTAACATTTTATTTTAATAGTTCGGACATTTATGCACGCGGCGATACCAAATATGTCTATAAAAAAAAATGTTTACGCTTTTTGGGGGTAAAATAGGAAAAAACGGACGTTTTACTTTTTTATTGGGGGAGGGGATTTTTCACTTTTTTTTTACTTTTACTTTTACATTTTTAAAAAAAAAAATGTTTACACTTGAATAGTCCCCATAGGGGACTATTCATAGCAATACCATGATTGCTAATACTGATCTGTTCTATGTATAGGACATAGAACAGATCAGTGTTTTCGGTCATCTTCTGCTCTGATCTGCTCGATCACAGACCAGAGCAGGAGACGCCGGGAGACGTACGGAGGAAGGAGAGGGGACCTCCGTGCGGCGTTATGAATGATCGGATCCCCGCAGCAGTGCTGCGGGCGATCCGATCATTCATTCAAATCGCGCACTGCCGCAGATGCCGGGATCTGTATTGATCCCGGCACCTGAGGGGTTAATGGCGGACGTCCGCGAAATCGCGGGCGTCGGCCATTGTCGGCGGGTCCCTGGCTGCAATCAGCAGCCGGGATCAGCCGCGCATGACACGAGCATCGCTCCGATGCCCGCGGTTATGCTTAGGACGTAAATGTACGTCCTGGTGCGTTAAGTACCACCGCACCAGGACGTACATTTACGTCCTGCATCCTTAAGGGATTAAAAATTAATAAACATTATGTAATAAAAAAGATACATTTTGTTCACTACTGTATCTTTTTTGCTTATTTTTTTAATGGTACCCTACGAAATTTTATAAAAAAAATGTATCTCCATCACTTTTTTGGATCGCTGAAGTCCAAAAAAGAATAAAAACCGCCTGAAAAACGTCAAAGTTAAAACCCACATATCGTTTTTCTTGGCGTTTTTTCATTCCCATAGACTTTAATGGGAGAAAAATGGCACGATTTTGACAAAAAATCGCCAGTGGCTCAACAGGCTGTGATTTTGGAAAAATGCCAAGGAGCTGAAAAACACCAAAAAAGAGTGAAAAAACGCCAAAAGGATTAAAAAAAAACGCCAAAGTGAAAAACACCAAGTGGAATAAGAATTTTGCGATTTCTCATTGATTTACAGCTAACATCTGGCCGCAGCATTTGTTGGCCAAACAAAACGGCATGTGACAGAATTGGCGTTTTTCTTGGCGTTTTTCCAAAAAAAAAACAAAAAAACAAGTAGAAACTTAGCCTATGTCAATGTTTTTTCATAGAAACATATCAATGCTTTTACCAGAAAACCAGTATAAAAAAGTCACTGTGCAGCACTCTTAGGGGGAGATTTATCAAAACCTATCCAGAGGAAAAGTTGCTGAGTTGCCCATAGAAACCAATCAGATCGCTTCTTTCATTTTTCACAGGCCTTTTCAAAAATGAAAGAAGCGATCTCATTAGTTGCTATGGGCAACTCAGCAGTTTTTCCTCTAAACAGGTTTTGATAAATCTTCCCCTTAATCTTTACACATAACAGAAAAAGTCGCTGTCCGATCGCCAAATGACTGCTCAGTGCCTGAGATCCAGGCATGAGCAGTCAAGCGGCAGAATCATTGATCAATGGTTTCCTATGAGAAACCAGTGATCAATGTAAAAGATCAGTGTGTGCAGTGTTATAGGACCCTATTGGAGCTATAACATTGCAAAAAAAAAAGTGAAAAAAAAGTGAATAAAGATCATTTAACCCCTTCCCTAATAAAAGTTTGAATCACCCCCCTTTTCCCAATAATAAAAAAAAAAACTGTGTAAATAAAAATAGAAATATATCGTTAATTAAACCGCACGGTAAATGGCGTACGCGCAAAAAAGTCCAAAATAGCGTATTTTTGGTCACTTTTTATATAATAAAGAAATGAATAAAAAGTGATCAAAAAGTCTGATCAATACATATATGTTACCGCTAAAAACTTCAGATCACGGCGCAAAAAAAATTAGCCCTCATACTGTCCCGTACGCAGAAAAATAAAAAAGTTATAGGGGTCAGAAGATGACAATTTTAAACGTATACATTTTCCTGCATGTAGTTATGATTTTTCCATAAGTTACGACAAAATCAAACCTATATAAGTAGGGTATCCTTTTAATCGTATGGACCTACAGAATAAAGATAAGGTGTCATGTTTACCGAAAAATGTACTGCATAGAAACGGAAGCCCCTAAAAGTTGTAAAATGGCATTTTTTCTTCAATTTTGTCACACAATGATTTTTTTTCCGTTTTGCTGTAGATTTTTGGGTAAAATGACTGATGTCACTGCAAAGTAGAATTGGTGGTGCAAAAAATAAGTCATCATATGGATTTATAGGTGCAAAATTGAAAGTGGAAAAGTCCTTAAGAGTCCTTAAGGGGTTAAAGAAGGTTGTCCCACCTTGTCAATTGGCATTTTCCGGTGTCTGCAAAAAGGTCGGAGGTCATTGGGAAAGCCGACAATGTCCATCCATTTTTTTTTTTTCGAAATACATTTTTCTGAAATAAGCTTACTTGGTCAAAAATGGGGACATTTATCAAAACCTGTGGAGAGGTTATGTTGACCGGTTCCCCATAGCAACCAATTGCTTCTTTCATTTTTCAGAGGCCTTTTTAAAAATAAAATAAGCTATCTGTTGCTATGGGAAACTGGTCAACATTTTCTCTGCACAGGTTTTGATAAATCTCAACAAAACAAAAATAAAACCCTGTGTTCATGCAATTTTGACCACTTACATCCAGGGTGCCTGCACTGGAGAAGGCCAGTTGGATTCCAAAGTTGTGTGTCTTTGTCTATGTGTTTGCGAATGATCACCTAGAAGAATTCTTTGTATGCTTCTGCAGTTGTGAAATACTGTAAGGCGCTTGCATGGCATACAACATTTTGCACAGTTGTTGCATATTACAGCGTTTTTAAGGCTCAGTTCACACATTGTTTTTTTCAGACATATTTATTTTGAAAAAAATATTGTCCGCAAAATAGTGAACAAATTACGTCCGCATTTTTAAATGAAATATGCTAGTTGTGTGCCTAGTTAGTCCAGTCGATTCTTGTGTAGTGCTGTAGTCTTCTGTAGTTCTTGTTTCTGTATCTTGAAGTGGCTGTTGTTTTTAACGCTTTTTATCTTTTTACACTTTCTCCTTATTTCTGCCTTGTTGTTTGTCCTAGAGTTCTCCTGTTGTTAGTGTAAATTCAGTTTTGCAGAAGGTGTGGGCTTTCATCCAAAACTAGGTTATTCTCTTCTGAGCTACGTGGACCGTGTTGTTACAGGTGACCAATATTGTGTTAGAAATTCATTCAAACTGGTTACGGAGGGTCACCGAACTGTCCTGAAACTGAAGACAGAAGAGCAAAACTGCATTTAAGTTTATGTTTTATTTCAGATGTAAATGCTATGTTCACGCAGCATTATATTCAATGTCATGTTTTTTTTTTACATGAACATTTTTGTCCATAAGCAGCCGCATTTTTGTTGTGTTTTATGCACAAAAAAATGTGTTCCTTAAATGAAATCTAGCTTCAAATTTTACGTTGTCTGAACATACAGTATATACTCGAGTATAAGCCGAGTTTTTCAGCACGATTTTTCGTGCTGAAAACGCCCCCCCTCAGCTTATACTCGAGTGAACTCTCCGCCAGTCAATCCCTTCCTCAGTGGTCTTCAACCTGCGGAGCTCCAGATGTTTCAAAACTACAACTCCCAGCATGCCCTTACAGCCATTGGCTGTTTTGAAACATCTGGAGGTCTGCAGGTTGAAGACCACTGTGGCCTTCGTCATCATCCAGACCCCCTTTAGTTTTCTACTCACCTCCCCTCGGTGGGAAGGAAGGGTGAGCTGGTCCGGGCCATCTATGCTGCAAGGACCGTCCGGTGGGGAGGGTTAGTCATTCCGGGCTGTCCATCTTCACCGGAAGGCCCTCTTCTCCGCTCTGGGCCTGCCCCGGACTAGTGACGTTGCCTTGACGACGGCGCACAAGGACGTCCGTCCCTGCACATGAAAGTCCCTGTGCGTCGTCGTCAAGGCAACGTCACTAGTCCGGGGCCGCCCCGAAGCGGAGAAGAGCCCCCCCCCGGTGAAGATGGACAGCCCGAAAAGACTAACCCTCCCCACAGGACAGTCCCTGCAGCATAAATGGCCCGGACCAGCTCACCCCTCCTTCTCACCGAGGGGAGGTGAGTAGGGGGGTCTGGATGATGACGAAGGCCGCAGTGGTCTTCAACCTGCGGACCTCCAGATGTTTTAAAACTACAACTCCCAGCATGCCCGGACAGCTGATGGCTGTCCAGGCATGCTGGGAGTTGTAGTTTTGCAACATCTGGAGGTCCGCAGGTTGAAGACCACTGTGACAGTTGGTGATGATGAGGGGGGGGGATGATGACAGGCAGTGATGATGAAGTGGGGTTGATTACAGGGTGATGATGATGGGGGTGTTAATGATGGGGTTCTGGAGGATGACGGGGGTCTGGATGATTACATGGGGGGATGATGTATTTCCCACCCTAGGCTTATAGTCGAGTCAAGATCTTTTCCTAGGTTTTTGGGGTGAAATTAGGGGCCTCGGCTTATATTCAGGTCGGCTTATACTCGAGTATATACGGTACTCTGAATGTGATAAATAATTATAATGCGCCCTATGCAAGGAATTTTGCAAACTGTAATATACGACTGTGGCAGATCAGAAAAGTAATGACATTTCTTTATTTTCCTTCATCAAATCTGTTCTGATAACTGACCAGCCACTTGTGTATTTGATATTGATTTCAAAACACTTGGGAGAATGGGTACCATCTGCTTCTTTGTTTCAGCTATGAATGGACCATTGGCATTGGTACAGTGCCCAGAACTAGATCTGTAGCGCTGTTCATTAAGCATCGATTTGGATAGAAAAGCAATGTAAACTCTTCCTATTCCTGGTAATTATGCTGCACTCAGTTGCATTCTAAAAGCATACAGACTTCCTATTTCCCTTTGTATTACTGTTACATTCAAATTAAATACTATCTAGCCATAATCTGTATAAACCCATTGATGTATATTTTTTGTGCACAGATATACTACTGCATGTTTTCTAACTAAAGTGCAGCCCTTTTGCCATGTCTGCTGCATAGAATAATATCCAGGAATAGAAAAACAGAGCCAATTTCTTCCCAAAACAGCAACACACCTGTCCTCAGGTTGTGTGTGATATTACAACTTGGCTCCATTCACTCCTTACTTAGGTAAGGGTTCTGTTCGTACCCAACACACGTTAAATGTGCAAATACTTTTATGTACTTTTGACTTCATATCCCATCCTCATATATTGTTGTCATATCCCAACCCCATATCACGTTCTCATACCCCGACCTCCTATCCCGACCTCCTATCCCGTCCTCCTATCCCGTCCTCCTATCCCGTCCTCTTATCCGGTCCTCCTATCCGGTCCTCCTTTCCGGTCCTCCTATACCGTCCTCCTATCCCGTCCTCCTATCCCGACCTCCTATCCCGACCTCCTATCCCGACCTCCTATCCCGACATTCTATCCCGACCATCCCGTCCTCCTATCTCGACCTCCTATCTCAACCTCCTATCTTGACCTCCCATCCTGTCCTCATATCCCGACCCGTAATATGTGTACCAGGTATTGAAATATCTCCAGCCGTACGGAAGTTATGTGGGAACATACATTTCCCATTGACTTAAAAAAAACAAAAAAAACTCACAAATGAGGGTAATTAAGGGTTAAATTAACTATCCTATATTTTAAGTGGACATATAAGTAACATGTGACCAAGTATTATCGAAATATCTTCTGCCGTTTGGAAGTTATGCAGTAACATATATTTCCCATAGACTTGTATGGGCTTTAAACAAAAACCCTGACCCTGGCAAATGGGAGTGAGTAAGGGTTAAATTACCTATCCTATGTTTGTTGTTGACATATAAGTAACATGTGTACCAAGTCTCATGTTAATATCTTTAGCCGTTTGGACGTGATTGTGGAACATACATACGCACGTTCATACACACATACACACATTGGCCCTCATTTACTAAAGGAGAACCAACGGTTTTTCTCGGCTATTGCGCCCAAAATTTGGTCGCATCCCGCGTGCGACCAAATCTGCACCCAAAATTTAGGCGCACAACCAACATTTTCATAAACACTCAGAGAGTTTAATTTACCCTACAAAATGGGCGTGGTTTACTCAAAAATGGGCGTTAACCCGACAAAATGGAAAAATCACTCGGAGTAATTGTGAAATCACTCTGAAAAAAGTGTGATTTCTCAACTCTGAAAAACCGACAGGCCAGGGGTCGAGTGAAAATGGAAAAATTGAGTGTTTTAGAGGAAGGGACAGCTGACCATTGTGGTTCATGAATAAATTACTTGTTTTATACTTTAAAAGCATTTTTAACCCCTCAACGCTTTTATAATTAAATTATGTAATAGATTTTTTTAATTTATATATATATATATATATATATATATATATATTTTTTTTTTTTTTATATATTTTTTTTTTTAAAACTTTTGGGTTGTTAACCCATTAACAATCATGAATGTAAAGTTACATCCTTGTGCAGAGTAATTTTACTTTATTTATTTGGTTTAATTTTTATTTTTCCAGTGTGACACTTTTTATTTCCGTGCGACAGAATTTAATATCGTGCGACACAAAAAAAAAACGACACATGCGACAGATTAGTAAATCACAAGGAAAAAAAAGACGAGTACACTGGAAAAAAAAACCTCCTATCCCGTCCTCATATCCCATCCTCCTATCTCGACTTCGTATCCCGACCTCCTATCCCGACCTCCTATCCCGACCTCCTATCATGTCCTCCTATCACGTCCTCCTATCTCGACCTCCTATCTCGACCTCCTATCCTGTCCTATTATCCCGTCCTCTTATCCCGACATCCTTTCCTGACCTCCTATCCCGACCTCCTATCTTGACCTCCTATCTCGACTTTTTTGAAGTGGTACAATAGCAGAAAAAATCTATAAGTTGGGTATTGATCTAATTGCATTAATTTACAGATAAAAGATAATATGTCGCTTCTACCATAAAGTGCACCATGTAAAAAATTGCAGTTTCCTTTTAAATTTCCCCCCACAAATAATATTTTTTAGGGCCTGTTACCGTACATTTTATGGTAAAAATAAAAGGTGTCATTACAAAGTACAATTGGTCCTGCAGAAAATAGGCCCTAATATGGGTCTGTAGGTGGAAAAATAGGAAGGTGGTGCCTCTAAAGTAAAAAAAAAAAAAATGAAAAAGAATAAATGAAAATTGGTCGGGTCCTCAAGGCCAAAATAGGCTGTGTCCTTAAGGTGTTAAGGGTTAAAGAACAGCAGTAATAGTGGTTACCTATGTTTATTTATACTAGACTGATCAAAAATATGAAAGGAAGCAATCACCCTCAAAGCGGTTTTCTAGGCCCACTGCTTGTGTTTCTTATAGATTTAACATCAGATAATTGAAATGTGTTGTGAGATTGAGATGATGTGTTTTATTGATTTTCTTGCTTTCCTATTTCCTTGTTCATGGAGAGTTTTTCTTGTTTGTTTGTTTCAGATACTATAGAAAACCAAAACATGTTGTAACAAATTTATTGTAACCAGTCCTCTATATGATCCATTGTATTTTATAGATCTGCATGTCCACAAAATCATTACTGATTTGTGAAAAATAAGAATATGTCGCAGATTTATAGGAACAATAAACGTAGAGATGAAGAAAACAAACATATAAAACAACACAACTCTAATATACTGTGCAGATTTATAGGTCTGCAAGATTGCTTGAAAAATATTTTTTTTCTTTTCTCTTCAACCCATTAGTGTTTTTCAAACAGTGTGCCTCCAGCTGTTGCAAAACTACAACTTTCAGCATGCCCGGACATCCAATGGCTGTCCAGGCATACTGGGAGATTTGCAACAGCTGGAGACACCCTGTTTGGAAAATAATGCCCTATATTGTAGCTGTAGAATAAGGGCCTTATTACACAGTGTGATTATTGGCTAAAGAGTCTGATATCACCCTGTATAATAGAGCCAGCAAATACTCGTTCATTTGTATAATAGAGCCAGCAAATACTCGTTCATTTGTATAATAGAGCCAGCAAATACTCGTTCATTTGTATAATAGAGCCAGCAAATACTCGTTCATTTGTATAATAGAGCCAGCAAATACTCGTTCATTGTCTTACATAGTCATGCTAACCCGTCTAGAAACTGTCGTGCAAGTCTTGTATAGTTTTGTGATCAGCACAGACCCATTTATATGAGCAGCTTTTATCAATAATTTCAAGCTCCAGATGATTCATTACTGGGACAGGTGTCCATATACTGATAGTATGGGACCTGACAGAGGACAAGTTTGGGTAGCACTGCCCTACTCCATTACTGTGGCCAGGATATACCATAAATGTCAAAAGTGAGAAACCACTTTCAAGTGTGATGTCCCACTACAGGTACATGGTCCTGTACTACCTGTAGGCCCTGTCAGGTTGAGTCCCTCAGTGACCTGGGGGCTCCCCTGCAGGGTCTCCCTTTGTTCTCTTGTTAATTTATTAAATGTGGTATGTGTATCTTTAAGAGCATAGACAGGATCCTAATGTCTACACAGTATACAGGGCCTGTGGAGGACTCAAGGACCTGTGTGAGTAATCCTGTCACATGTTATGCAGTTATATGATTTGTTACAACATGTACTCCCAGAGAGCACCAGCTTTAACCAATGATCCGCAGCTTGACCAATGGGCTTTAGTCCAGCCCCCACTAAATAAAGGGATCACCATCTTTAATTAGCTCTCTTAGCTACCAGTATCTTGTACCATCAAAGTCTTTGCTGAAGCAGCTACCAGAGAATCTCAGGACAAGTGTTCAGCATCTGGAGTACCACAATGCTACAACTCTCCAGTAAGTCTACAAGTCTATTTCTGCTGTCAGTGAAGTTAGTCAAGTCCTGCACATTGTACCAGTCAAGTCAAAAGTCAAGATTATTACAAGTATTGGTCCAGTGAGCTGCGAGGTCCTCTGGGTACTGGCCACCTCTCTGGGAATTCTGGCCATAGCTGTGAAGATAATTACATCTGTCTTCTACTCAGTAAAGCCTCTGTTTACCCATGACTGGTTGTAGACTCTTTATTTACTACTAGCCCATGGGATATCGAAGAATCCGGGCGTGTGGTGCTCCGGAACTCGAAAACCACACTGGCGACACAAACACATAGGGGTTAATACCATCTGACCCCCGGGGTTAATAACATCTGATCCCAACCCTCATCACCGCAACACCCGTGGCCCTGCCACTCACCCTAGTGGCACAACACACATGTATCAATGCTTACTATAACTACATCTCTTTTTGGAAGAAATCTTGTAATTCAGCAACAAACCTAATAGCTGCATCACAATTTATTCATTTCTTTTTGTTTACATAGCCGTGTCATATTCTCAATAGCATGCTTCACTGTGAAGGTAACTTCAATTCATTGCTACCCCGATGTGGCTACATCTTAGGCAAAACAAATATCCTGAGGCTCTGTTGCTCTATATGTATGAAGTTTTATTGATTCTGTTTGCAATTACTTGTTAGGTTATATATTCTGATATCCTTAATAACTAGATGTTAAAATCCTAAAAATTGCTTCTGGTTATTCAGAAACAAATAAGGTTCTGAGCTCTGGTTCATATTGAAAACAATTTATTTTTACAGCCCAATACATGTGAACTGTATTTATTTTAGCTGTTGCCGGAAATGTAAGACCTTTATTCAACAATTTTATTTCCATGTTTGATTATTATTGTGGAATTATATTAAATACATTATTATTATTATTATTATTATTATTAATAATAATAATAATAATAATAATAATAATAACAATAACAGCAACAGTTCTTCGCTAGATTTAACCAGTATAAGTTATATGTATATGATGTACTAACCAACATGCTTTTTCATGTTGCTTCCATTATTTCTATTGAATACCATATAATTTTTTTTAATTAATTTGATTATATTGAACATTTAATCACTATAATGATAATTAGATTAGTTGTGTATTTGTATAGACCTGCATTGCATGTTTAGCTTCTGTATGCCTATATATGTGGTAAATTTATTTAGAGAAGCTAATTTATTTTATTTTTTGCACATATTGGCCCTCATTTACTATTGCAAACCCAACAAGGCTTGTCGGGCTGTGCGACAGATTCTGGCGCATTGCTCTAGAAATTCTGTCTGCGCCAGAATTTGCACCAGAGTTTGCGCCAGAATTGAAAAAAAAACAGACTAACTCTCCATTTTACTAAGAAAGCCCTTAAAAAAAGGGGTCATGGTCACTGAACAGGGGCGTGTTCCCGACATTTTCACAAAAAAACAACATATTTACTAGGGTTTCCACATAAAATGTTGTGGATTTCAGCTGAGGAAAACCCAACCGATCAGAGCATGTGTAAGAAAAGCAAAATGTAGGGAAAGGGGAAAATGTAGGGAAACCTTAGTAAATACCGTGGAAAAAAAATTGTAGGGAATTAAAACCCACAAAGAAACTTACACTTCTCTCTTAGTAAATCTGGGCCATTATGCACAATCACCATCACTAGTCCTACAGCCATAGAGAAAGTGTTCTGTCCTTGGTCAGCTTATTTCCTGTAACCTACAGGAGGACATCATCACCTATATGATCTCTCCTGGCAGCTCACAGACCCCTTCCCTCCCCACCCAGATCTGTATGTTGCTGCTGCTGCTATATCTTCTCTGAGGCATTATTTTTATGTCCCATTTTTACTGTGATTTTGGAGAATAACAGCAAGAACACAACCAAATCTCTATAAAACTGCTACAAAAGTGTTATAAAAATGTATAAAACGCCTCAATTGGGAATTGTGTCAAATTATCTTACCTCATGAGAATATTTCTTTGAAAAACACTTTGAATAAGAAAACACATCAAAATTGCACATATTGTAAACTGACCCCAACCCACTTATGGTTCTCAGTAGTTTAGACTGCTGGCGTCTAGCCAGGTAGTAGATCACCAGGAAAGCTTAGGAGTGTAGTACCAAGTATGGTTTTCATGGATATTCTCTTTCATGGATATTCTCTCTGCCTCCCATAGGCACCTGTGGTATTTGTTTCCGTACAGTACTGTGCAAAGTTTTATGCTGTTGTTTAAAAAATCAAAGTAAAAATGCTTTCAAAAATAGAAGTGATAATAGTATACATTTTTTATCAATTAACAAAATCATGCAAACATGATTTAAAGTATATATGAATGTCTGAATTCAGGGTCCAAAGCCAAACGAAGCAATTCCTTTTTTTTTTTTTTTTTTTTTTTTTAATACTAAAAACATTCTGACAGGTCTGCTTTGGGAAGACATAATAATGTAGTGTATTTAATAAAGATTAACCTTTCTTGTGATGGGAAAACCAGCCCTATGGTCCTTTAATCTCCTCTCCTGCCTTAGTTCTGACACAGCAGAATGTTTTTATTGTGTGCCTAGTGATGCGCTTAAAGGGTCCTGGATTTGTGGTTTAGTTCACTAACCAAACTATCCCTTTTTTTTTTTGGAAGCCTACCTGCCTACTTTCTCTTCTCGACTAAAATGTTCTGGCCCTTCCATAGGCCTATTTGCTAGTCACTAGGCAGCCTGTGCTACACACTCTACTACCCTTCTATCCCTTGGCTGTTGCCTTCTTAGAAAAACTATCCCAGCAATGGCTTCCACATACTAGCAGCCTCATACAGACTCACGATTCATCAGCTCACCAGCATATGTCCTGTTTGATGCCCTCTCTAAAGGTGCGTTCACACTGAGTAATTCAAGAGGAATTTACTGGAGTAATTCCTCTTGAATCATCCTCTCCAAATTAATGCACATCTCCTTTGCCCATTGGCTTTAATGTTTTTTTGCTGTCCTGTTCACACTGCGGAAATTCTGGTAGCAGAATTCCAACATTGAATTCCTTAGCGCTTGAAGCGGAGTCCGCGAGCAGAATCCAATAGAAGTCAATGGTTAAAAAAAATTCTGCCCGACATCGTTTTCAAGCGGAATTTGAGCGGAATTTAGAAAAGTAGATTAAATAGCCTCCTCCTTCATTCCTCTTCATTTCTGCATGGAAATTCTGCTTGAATTTCTCAGTGTGAACACACCCTAACACTTTCCACATTTCTGTCTATTTCTGTCTGGTCTCATAGCCAACTTACTTGATCACCCTACAGTGCAACTTTTCTCATGTTTCCAGCCATATACCTCAACCCACCCCTTTTCAACATTGTGGGTCTATGTTCAGTGCCACCACACATACAGCTACATCAGAGCCACAATCTGTCCAGCACCCAGCCACTCCGACAGGGTATAGCAAGACCATAACATACAGCAGATCGCCAGCAATGAACACCAAAAGGCTAATAGGTACACAAAAAACAGGGAGAATAACACAACATTGGATATACAACATCATGACAATAACAACAATAATCTGTTCTTAACATCTTGAGGACGAAGAGCGTACCTGTACGCCCTTGTCCCGCTCCTCTTCTATGACGTGCGCTCAGGAGCTGAGTGCGGGTCCTAGCGAGGTGATCACAGCGGCTGTATGTTGCTGGGACCTGTGGCTAGTGAGGCCCAGCATTAAGCCAAGTTAGATGCAATGATCAAAGTTGATTGCAGCGTCTAATATGTTAAAAAGCACTTCCCGAATGCTTAGCAGTGCTGATCTGGACCACCACAGTGAAACCGCGGTTTCCCAAACAGCTGAGAAGATGGCGGGAGGGCCCTTACCTGCCTCCTTGCTGTCCTACCTGTAATCCAAAGCTCCAGTCAGCCATGGCAGGCTGGAGCAATGGAGCACTGATAACACTGATCAATGCTATGCTATGGTGTAGAATTGATCAGTTTATGCAATCTGAAGGTTGCATGTAGAAGTCCCCTATGGGGATTATAAAATTGTGTAACAAAAGTAAAAAAAAAAAAAAAAAAAAGGTAATAAAAGTGATTTAACGCATTACTCCAAAAATCTATCAAATCGGCCAAGGATTTGTATTACTGGGCCCCAGTATATCACAACTTCACCAAACTATGAGGCACCAGTCGTTATTAAGTAAATCAATAAATGCTTTATTAATCACAATGTCAATAAAAAACATACATACATGAAATCACAGAGAAGTTTAGGATTGAGAGTACACAGGTGCACAGAAAGGGGGTTCGTGCTGCTAAGGTGCATACAGTTATTGCACAGATATCAGTAAAGTGCCTGTCAGACAAATGTATAGCATAATAGTGACTGCCATGGCATCCAGTGGACAATACCATATACTGGCCAGGCTACAAAGGCATGCCCAGCCACAATCACATGACCCGGAAACGAGTCACGAGTTCAGGGGCCGATTTCGTAATAGTCAGGTGACAGCTGGTAGGATATTAGTCATGTGACTCCGTTACAAGTCACATGACAAGATCCTATACCATGCGTAATAGAATAGATGCAGACATGCTGCATTACGGGGGAAAAGGAGGATCGTATGAGCAGCGCATGCACAGTACCAAAAAATAAGGTAAAAGACACATATATGGACATTTATCAATGGGTTTAGTCAGGTTTTCTTTACTATAATTGTCGCAAAATTGTCGCAACTGCGACTACGCGATTTTTCATGCGACATTTTGACTGGAAAGCGAGAAAAGCAAGTTTTCCAAAAATTACCGTATTTATCGGCGTGTGCGTGTTATACGCCGATACCGCCCCAGGAAAGGCAGGGGGAGAGAGGCCGTCGCTGCCCGCTTCTCTCCCCCTGCCTTTCCTGGGGTCTAGAGCGCTGCTGCCGGCCCTTCTCACCCCCTGGTTATCGGCGCCGCTGCCCGTTCTGTCCCCCTGACTATCGGTACTGGTGCCGATAGCCAGGGGGAGAGAAGCGGCGCCGACAGCCAGGGGGAGAGAAGGGGCAGCGGCACCCATTGCCGGCGCCGCTGCCCCGTTGCCTCCCCCCATCCCCGGTGGCATAATTACCTGAGTCCGGTCCGCGCTGCTCCAGGCCTCCGTCGTGCGTCCCCGGCGTCATTGCTATGCGCTGAACGGCGCGGCGCATGACGTCAGAGCGCCGCGCCGTGCATAGCAACGACGCTGGGGACGCACGCCGGAGGCCTGGAGCAGCGCGGACCGGACTCAGGTAATTATGCCACTGGGGATGGGGGGAGGCAACGGGGCAGCGGCGCCGGCAATGGGTGCCGCTGCCCCTTCTCTCCCCCTGGCTGTCGGCGCCGCTTCTCTCCCCCTGGCTATCGGCGCCGGCACCGATAGTCAGGGGGACAGAACGGGCAGCGGCGCCGATAGCCAGGGGGTGAAAAGGGCCGACAGCAGCGCTCTAGACCCCAGGAAAGGCAGGGGGAGAGAAGCGGGCAGCGACGGCCTCTCTCCCCCTGCCTTTCCTGGGGGTATATCGGGGTATACACGCGCACACACGCACCCTCATTTTATCATGGATATTTGGGTAAAAAACTTTTTTTACCCAAATATCCTTGGTAAAATGAGGGTGCGTGTTATAGGCCGGTGCGTGGTATACCCCGATAAATACGGTAACTACGTAGTAATAATTTTAAAATGGACTACGGTTACGGACAGTTGCAACTGCGCAAAAAAAAGTCGCAACAGGGTTAAAAATTGATTAAATTTACTCCAGCTCAAACATGGAGCAGAAAAAGCTACTACCAAAGTAAAAAAGGAAAAATTCCTTACGTGAAAGAAAATTATCAACAGGCTGAAAGCAGTTGATAAATAAGTCACACATAAGCAAAAAAAAAAGTAAGGAAAAAATTACTAAAAAAAAGAATACATAAGCAAACATTGATAAATGTCCCTCATAGATATTACATGAATACCCCACGCAAAAATGATGATAATTAAGTGCAAATAAAGTGCTGCAAATGCAAAAAAATGGTGAACACACGTGATAACCCACAAAAAAGTGAAAGAATATAAAACTTACACTTTATACTTTACAAAAAAACAAAGAAAGGAACATGCAAATATTGCTATGTTCCCAGATAAAATAAAGTGGATAAATCATATGTAAAAATATATAAAAATATTGAAAAAACAATGGCATTAAAAATACTGTTTATACAGTGTAATGGGATATCATGATGAATTGTACAGAAAAAATATCACTCTGACTATGTGAATGGAATGATGTAAGACGTGGTATAGTGAAATACAAATGAAATATTAAATAGCTGATACACAGGCCCAGATTTATCAAAGAATATGCATGGTCAAAAAAAAAAGTTCTACGGGTAGGCAAAAAGAGTGAAACTGTCTATATCAGAAAGACACATTAAAAGTTGCTAAATATGCTGTTTGCACCTGAACTGCGCCAAAACATAGACAAAAAAATGCTCTAAAAGCAATCATAAATCTCCCCCTTATAGTGTAAATGATACCCATCGGAATTGTAAAAAAATAATTGTGTATGGATATGGTATAATTCTCTTGAATGATGTTTTAATATTAACCCCATATGAGCGAAATAGAAAAGATCTGCTAATAACCACATAGTGAATAGAAGACATGATGAATGAGGTCACATGGGTGTGCAAAAATGTGAATGGTCGCCTTATAGGAAAGAAAAGGGAACTAATAGACATTGGGGTGGACACAGAGTGAATCATAAAGGGACACAACAATAATAAAGAGATTGATAGATGGATAGCCATACAGGCATTGTGCCATCTCTAAACATATATATATGAAACATTTTATGGTAGGGAATAAAGTGATGGGTCTAGGGACATATCAAAATCCCCTAAAGTATGAGGAATGTAATCCTTTCTGTGCACCTGTTTACTCTCAGGGGGAGATTTATCAAAACCTGTCCAGAGGAAAAGTTGCTCATAGCAACCAATCAGATTGCCTCTTTCATTTTTAACAAGGCCACTGAAAAATGAAAGAAATGATCTGATTGGTTGCTATGGGCAACTGGGCAACGTTTTCTCTGCACTGGTTTTGATAAATCTACCCCTCAGTGCCTAAACTTCTCTGTGATTTCCTGTATGTATGTTTTTTATTGACATGGGCCCTGATTTACTAAGAGTGGAGTGGAGTTTTCTTTGTGGGTTTTAATTTTCTAAAATTTTCTTCCACTGTATTTACTAAGGTTTCCCTACATTTTACACTTTTCCCTACATTTTGCTTTTTTTTTTACACGTGCTCTGATCTGTCAGGTTGTCCTCAAATCTCCTCAGCTCCACCACATTTTATGTGGAAACCTTAGTAAATATGTTGGGTTTTTGTGAAAATGTCAGGGACATTGAGGGAGATTTATCAAAACCTGTCCAGAGGAAAAGTTGCTGAGTTGCCCATAGCAAACAATCAGATTTCTTGTTTCATTTTTGAAAAGGCCTCTGGTGAATGAAAGAAGAGATCTGATTGGTTGCTATGGGCAACTCAGCAACTTTTCCTCTGGACAGGTTTTGATAAATATCCCTCATTGTAATTAATAAAGCATTTATTGATTTATTTAATAACGACCTCATAGTTTGGTGAAGTTGTGATTAAACCTATTCCCTAATAAAAGTTTGAATCACCCCCCTTTTTCCATAAAAAAAAATAAATATAAACACAAATAAACATGTGGTATCGCCGCGTGCATAAATGTCCGAACTATAAAAATGTAATGTTACTTTAACCGCACTGTCAATGGCATATGCGGGGAAAAAAAACACCAGAAGTCCAAAAGTCTAGAATTGCGTATTTTTGGTCACTTTGTATACCCTAAAAATGTATAAAAGTAATCAAAAAGTTTCATCAAAACAAAAATGGTACTTATTAAAACTACAGATCACAGCACAGAAAATTAGCCCTTACACATCCCCATATACGGATAAATAAAGAGTCGGAAGAGGAAATTTTTTAACATGCAAATTTTCATACAAAAAGTTATTTTTTAAAGTAATAAAACAAAATAAAACCTATATAAGTTGGGTATAATTTTTAGAGATGAGCGAATCCGAATTTGTTACAAGTTTAATGAAAAATTTGATTCGCAATGAATGCGAATATCGCCGCGATTCTATCATGCGAATCGCTTCATTAAACTCGTTTTAGTGCGGTCCAGGCTCCAGGGTATCTAAAATGACGGATCCACATGTGAGGACATGGGGCAAGGAATCCCGGGAACAAGGGTAAGCATTATGACCCTGAATCACATGCAGGATGCAGCCTATCAGTAGCCAGTCACCCCTGTGATGTCACAGCCCTATATAATCGGCAGTCATATTCCAGCTAGTCACTTCATCCTTTCACTGCAGAGAGATAGGACAGACAGCGCTTTGTGTGTACACAGAAAAGCTTTTTCCAGCAGCGTTTCACCTCCTAGTCATGTCAGCATTCTGGTGGACAGAGAGATGTGCGTTTTTCACAGAAAATAATTTTTACAGCACCCATTAACCTCCCAGTCACTTTCTACAGCATTGTATTGCAGAGAGGGGCAGAGAGCTGTGTGTGTTGCCTCATACGTTTGAACAAGCTGGCTCAACTGGAGAAACCTTAGCAGAGGAGGGAGGAATACGTTTTTAGCGCAACTCTGTGTCTTCGTTCCACAACAAATGGACTGCTGGTTATACTAGTCTGTAGACGGTGAAGTACATACCCAGCAGTCCATTCTTAATAGTCGTTGAGAGAGTGCAATTTTGGGTCTAGTACACAGACACTGTATGCTGCAGCACTGTTGTGTATTGCTGGTGTTGTGCACAAATAAGTTTTTTAAGCGTACTGTAGCACATTTTTCTGCCCTCATAAGTGCATACCACATACGTACATCTAAGTAGTGTACTATTTTGTACCTGTTAATCTGTCATGGGCCTAGATATTGTGAAAGTCCAGGCAAAAGTAATCACTGGCTGGTGTTTTACTCCAATACTTTTTTAAGCGTACTGTAGCGCATTGTCCTCTCCTCATAAGTGCATAGCACATACTTACATCTAAATAGTGTACTATTTTGTACCTGGTAATCTGTCAAGGGCCTAGATACTGTGAAAGCACAGCCAAAAGCAATCACCGGACGGTGTTTAACTCAAATAATTTTTTACCGTACTGTAGCGCATTTTTCTGCTCTCATAAGTGCATACCACATACCTACATCTAATTGGTGTACTATGTTGATACCTGTTAAACTCTCAAGGGCCTAGATACTGAGAAAGGCCAGCCAAAAGTACACACCTGCTGCTGTTCTAGACAATTACTGTTATAAGCATAGTGAAGCATATTGTACTCCCCTCATATATGCAATAAGCATGTCAGGCAGAGAAGTGCTCGGACATGCACAGAGGAGTAGCAGAGTCTTAAATTCATCAGGCACAGGAAGAGGTTGCAGCAGAGGCCTAAATTCATCAGGCGCAGGCAGAGGTCGCAGCAGATCCATTGGTTCACTCGGTCATCCACTTCATCCCAAGTGACATCAGACACCCCCAGTCAACAGTCGATGGGATCCTCAGACTCAACCCTCAGTTGGCATGGCCCTTCTGCTGCTGCCACCTCCAGGCTCTGTCATGGTGCTGCTCTATGGTATCCTGATGCTGATGCTACCACCTCCAGGCTCTCTCATTGTGCCGCCTCATGCCGATGCTACCACCTCCAGGCTCTCTCATTGTGCTGCCATGGACACTGCAAAACATAATTAAGGGGCTGGTACAGAAATTCCTCTGCATTAGACCACAAGTAAGTATTGGGGATAGGCATTAGCTAAAACTAAACTTTTCTTAGGGTAAAGTATATGGACCCAAATTTTTTTTTGAAATCTCACAAAAGGAAAGGTGTGCAAAAACACCATGTGCCAGCTACACCACCAAGTATTCATGCACACTAGCTACCATAAATCTTCAATTTAAATGTGAAAATTCATCTTTTAATCTTAGGGATTGTGAAGCCCTATTGTCTCCTTGTGCTGTCGCCAATTCCAGGCTGTGTCACTTTGCTAGATTATGGTCTCCTCATGCTGCTGCCACCTCTAGGCTCTGTCATTGCGCTGCTATGTGACTCCTTGTTAGATTGGGTTTTGTGGTCATACAGTATTAATTCAAAATAAACACTGGGACATTAAACTTGGGAATATAATATAAATCTTACATTTTTATTTAAAAAAATCGACGTAATCTTTTCAAGACTGAGGCCCTATGGTTGTCGACATCATCATATTAGATGTGGAATTAGCACATGAATCCAATGAAACAGCTTGAAGCTATAACAATGAACCATATGAATGAAACATTCACACTTTCACAGTTGGGGGGGCGCTGAGAAGCAGGGGCTGGAACAGGTAGTATCTTGCCTGACGGAGGACCACCAGCTCGATGCTCACCAGAATAGGTTATCAAAAAATTTTAATAAATTCAAATTAAATAAAATTAAAATTGAATAAAAATTCTGCTACATCCAGACACTCTCTGGCAGTGATTCTAATAGCGATGTCTGCACGTCATACTGAATAACATTATTATTTCACTAACACAGCACACTACCTATGCGTGTTAGGACAAGGCAAAGTGTTCTACACCCCTATTGAACCTATCTGTAGGCCAGAAATAGCCGTTTTTAATAGTGATTTGCCGCAAATAAATTCGGTCTGAACCAAATTGTTGGGGAAAATTCGGCGAATCGGCCGAATTGAATTTTGCTGAAATTCGCTCATTTCTAATCATATGGACCTACAGATTAAATATAAGGTGTAATTTTTACCCAAAAGTGCACTACGTTGAATTGAATGCCCCCAGAAGTTACAAAATGGCATGATTTATTTATTTATCTTTTTCAATTTTGCCTCACCAATATTGTTTTCTTTTTTTTTTGTTTCGCCATAGATTTTGTGGTGAAATGATTGTAGTCATTACAGAGTAAAATTGGTGGTGCAAAAAACAAGCCCTCATATGAGTCTGTAGGTGAAAAATTTTAAGCATTATAGTTTTTAGAAGGGGAGGAGGAAAAAACGAAAAATGGCCTGGTCCTCAATGAGTTAAAATGACATACAGTATATACATGTTTTACATAACTTTACATTAGGGAATCCAAAATGCTAAAAAAAAAATCTGCTTTCTAGGTAGAATTCACTTAACTTGGGCTTTAACCCCTTAAGGACGGAGGGCATACCCATACGCCCACGTTTCAGAGTCCTTAACCCCTTAAGGACTCAGCCCATTTTGGCCTTAAGGACTCAGACAATTTAATTTTTAAGTTTTCATTTTTTCCTCCTCGCCTTCTAAAAATCATAACTCTTTTATATTTTCATCCACAGACTAGTATGAGGGCTTGTTTTTTGCGCGACCAGTTGTCCTTTGTAATGACATCACTCATTATATCATAAAATGTATGGCGCAACCAAAAAACACTATTTTTGTGGGGAAATTAAAACGAAAAACGCAATTTTGCTAATTTTGGAAGGTTTTGTTTTCACGCCGTACAATTTATGGTAAAAGTGACGTGTGTTCTTTATTCTGAGGGTCAATACGAATGATACCCATTATTATATACTTTTATATTATTGTTGCGCTTAAAAAAAATCACAAACTTTTAAACCAAATTAGTACGTTTATAATCCCTTTATTTTGATGACCTCTAACTTTTTTTATTTTTCCGTATAAGTGGCGGTATGGGGGCTCATTTTTTGCGCCATGATCTGTACTTTTTTTTTTGATACCACATTTGCATATAAAAAACTTTTAATACATTTTTTATAATTTTTTTTTTATAAAATGTATTAAAAAAGTAGGAATTTTGGACTTTTTTTTATTTTTTTTCGTTCACGTCGTTCACCGTACGGGATCATTAACATTTTATTTTAATAGTTCGGACATTTACGCACGCGGCGATACCAAATATGTCTATAAAAATGTTTTTTACGCTTTTTGGGGGTAAAATAGGAAAAAACGGACGTTTTACTTTTTTATTGGGGGAGGGGATTTTTCACTTTTTTTTAACTTTTACATTTTTTTACATTTTTTTTTACACTTGAATAGTCCCCATAGGGGACTATTCATAGCAATACCATGATTGCTAATACTGATCTTTTCTATGTATAGGACATAGAACAGATCAGTATTATCGGTCATCTCCTGCTCTGGTCTGCTCGATCACAGACCAGAGCAGGAGATGCCGGGAGCCGCACGGAGGAAGGAGAGGGGACCTCCGTGCGGCGTTATGAATGATCGGATCCCCGCAGCAGCGCTGCGGGCGATCCGATCGTTCATTTAAATCGCGAACCACCGCAGATGCCGGGATCTGTATTGATCCCGGCACCTGAGGGGTTAATGGCGGACGAGATCGCGGGCGTCGGCCATTGCCGGCGGGTCCCTGGCTGCGATCAGCAGCCGGGATCAGCCGCGCATGACACGGGCATCGCTCCGATGCCCGCGGTTATGCTTAGGACGTAAATGTACGTCCTGGTGCGTTAAGTACCACCTCACCAGGACGTACATTTACGTCCTGCATCCTTAAGGGGTTAAGGACTGAAGGCGTACAGGTACACCTGTGGGAATTTCGTTTCCCACCGCTAGCCGGTCGGGGACCAGACCAGGATGCCTGCGGAAATCATTCAGCAGGCATCCTGGCACATTGCCGAGGGGGGTCCATGTTGGCGATCACCGCAAATCGCCGGTCAATTCAGACCGGCGGTCTGTGTCGATTCCGAATCATGCGGGTCTCAGTTGACCAGGAAAATAAGGGGGATTGGGGCTGTCCAAGACACCCACAATCCTTCTGAAGGGAAAAGAGTGAGGTGGCAGGGGTGCCACTCCTCCTACCCCTGCTATTGGTTGGTCAGAAGAAGGGGGGATTAAAGTTCGGTTCCCCTGTTCTGCCCATCCACAGTAGTCCGGGCAGAACAGGGGAACTTTCCTGTGACCGGTGGAGGCAATCAGCGGCGGCAGCGGGTGGCGATGACAAGTGCAGACTATGAAAGCCAGTGAGTTGCCTAGCAGCATCTGGAGGGCTAGAGTTTGAAACCTCTATACAGTGGTCTTTAAACTGTAGCCCTCCGGATGTTGCAAAACTACAACTCCCAGCATGCCCAGACAGCTGTTTGCGCATCCTGGGATTTGTAGTTTTGCAACAGCTGGAGGGCTACAGTTTGGAGATCACTATGTAGAGGTCTCTAAACTGTGGCCCTCTAGATCTTGCAAAACTACAACTCCCAGCATGCCCCCCACAGCAGTTTGCTGTCTGGGCATGCTGGGATTTGTATTTTTGCAACATCTGGAGGGCCACAGTTTGTAGATCACTGTGCGGTGGTTTCTAAACCATGGCCCTCTAAATCCTGCAAAACTACAACTCCCAGCATGCACGAACAGCAAATGGCTGTCTCGCCATGCTGGGAGTTGTAGTTGCATACCTCCAGCTGATGTATAACTAAATATCCCAGCATGCCCTTCGGCGATCAGTACATGCTGGGAGTTGTAGTTTTGAAACAGCTGGAGGCACACTGGTTGGAAAATACTGAGTTAGGTAACAGAACCTAACTGAAGGTTTTCCAACCAGGGTGCCTCCAGCTTTTGCAAATGTACAATTCCCAGCATGAACGGTCTGTCAGTGCATGCAGGGAGTTGTAGTTTTGTAACAGCTGGAGGTTTGACCCCCCCCCCCCCCCCCATGTGAATGTACAGGGTACATTCACACAGGCGGGGGCTTACAGTGAGTTTCCTGCTTTAAGTTTGAGCTGCAGCAAATTTTCCTTCCCAGCTCAAACTACTTGCGGGAAGCTCACCGTTAACCCCCGCCTGTGTGAATACATATACACCCCCTTGCACGGTCCCCACCCCCCAATAAAAATTAAGAGCGTATCGTACGGCAGTGTTTCCAAAAGGGAGCCTCCCGCTGTTGCAAAACAACAACTCCCAGCATTTCCGGACAGCCACTGACTGTCCCTGTCCAGGCATGCTGGAAGTTTAGAAACAGCTGGAGACACCCTGTTTGGGAATCACTGGCCTAGAATACCCCTATGTCCACCCCAATGCAATGCCTAATTTAGTCCTAATATACGTATGGCGCTCTCTCACTTCAGAGTTCTGTCATATTTCAAGGAAATAGTTTAGGGCCACATATGGGGTATTTGCGTACTCGGGAGCAATTGCTTTACAAATTTTGGTGGGCTTTTTCTCCTTTTACCCCTTATGAAAAGGAAAAGTTGGGGTCTACACCAGCCTGTTAGTGTATAAAAAAAAAAAAAAAATTACACTAACATGCTGGTGGTGCCCCATACTTTTTATTTTCACGAAAAGTGAAAGGAAAAAAAAAAATTGTAACGCAATTTCTCCTGAGTACAGAAATATCCCATATGTGGGAGTAAAATGCTCTGTGGATGCACAACAAGGCTCAGGAGTGAAAGCTCACTATGTACATTTGAGGCCTAAGTTGGTGATTTGCACAGGGGTGGCTGATTTTACAGTGGTTCTGACATAAACGCAAAAAAATAAATACCCACGTGTGACCCCATTTTAGAAATACTACACCCCTCATGGAACATAACAAGGGGTATAGTAAGCAAATTTTTGTTAAAGTTGGATGGGAAAATGAAAGAATTTTTTTTAAATTAAAATGCTGGTGTTACCCTAAATTTTTCAATTTCACAAGGGAAAATAGGAAAAAAAAGCCCAAAATTTTTAACCTCACTTTTAAGTAAGTGCCCTGGGGGCGAACTACAATGCTCAGAAGAGAAGAAGCGCCATTGGGCTTTTGGAGAGAAAATTTGTCCGGAATTGAAGGCCATGTGTGTTTACAAAGCCCTCATAGTGCCAGAGCAATGGACCCCCCCCCCACATGTGACCCCATTTTTTAAACTACCCCCCCCCCCCTCACAGAATGTAATAAGGGGTGCAGTGAGCATGAAAAATGTTCTGGAACTGTTCTGGCACCACAGGGTGCTTTGTAAATGCTCATGGCCCTCGACTTGCATTCCAAACAAATTCTCTCTCCAAAAACCCAATGGCGCTCCTTCTCTCCTGAGCATTATAGTGCGGCAGCAGAGCACTTGACGTCCACACATGGGGTATTTCCATACTTATGAATGGGGTTACAAATTTTGGAGGTCATTTTCTCCTATTACCTCTTGTAAAAATTAGAAATTTGGGCAAAACACTGCATTTTAGTAGAAAAAAATTCAATTACACTTCCAACATTAACGAAAAGTCGTGAAACACCTTTGGAGTGTTAAGGCTCACTGTACCCCTTTTTACATTCCTTGAGTGGTGTAGTTTCCAAAATAGTATGCCATGAGGTTTTTTTTTTTTTTTTTTGCTTTTCTGACATCATGGGGGCTTCCTAAATGCGACATGCCCCCCAAAAACCATTTCAGCAAAATTCACTCTCCAAAATCCCATTGTGGCTCCTACCCTTCTGAGCCCTCTAGTGCACCCACTGAGCACTTTACATCCACATATGAGGTATTTCCTTACTCGAGAGAAATGGGGTTAAAAATTTTGGGGGGATTTCTCTCCTTTTACCCCCTGTAAAAAAAATTAAAGTGGCTCTACAAGAACATGCGAGTGTAAAAAATGAAGATTTTGAATTTTCTTCTTCACTTTGCTGTTATTCCTGTGAAACATCTAATGGGTTAACAAACTTTCTGAATGTCATTTTAAATAATTTGAGGGGTGCAGTTTTTATAATGGGGTAATTTTTGGGGTATTTCTAACATGAAAGCCCCTCAAATCCACTTCAAACTGAACTGGTCGCTGAAAAAATCCGATTTTGAAATTTTTGTGAAAAATTGGAAAATTACTGGTGAACTTTGAAGACCTCTGATGTCTTCCAAAACTAAAAACATGTCAACTTTGTGATGCCAACATAAAGGAGACATATTGTTTATGTGAATCAATATATCATTTATTTGGAACATCCATTTTCCTTACAAGCAGAGAGTTTCAAAGTTATAAAAATGCAACATTTTCAAAATTTTCATGAAATTTGGGGATTTTCTCAGGATCAGAATAAACGGTAAAATCATCCCAGAGTTATTAAAGGGGTATTCCAGGCCAAAACTTTTTTTTATATATCAACTGGCTCCGGAAAGTTAAACAGATTTGTAAATTACTTCTATAAAAAAATCTTAATCCTTCCAATAGTTATTAGCTTCTGAAGTTGAGTTGTTGTTTTCTGTCTAACTGCTCTCTGATGACTCACGTCCCGGGAGCTGTGCAGTTCCTATGGTTATATTCTCCCATCATGCACAGCTCCCGGGACGTGACATCATCATTGAGCAGTTAGACAGAAAACTTCAGAAGCTAATAACTATTGGAAGGATTAAGATTTTTTAATAGAAGTAATTTACAAATCTGTTTAACTTTTCGGAGCCAGTTGATATATATATATAAAAAAAAGGTTTTGCCTGGAATACCCCTTTAACCCCTTGGGGATGGAGCCCATTATGACCCTAAGGACGGGAGCATTTTTTGCAAATCTGACAACTGTCACTTTAAGCATTAATAACTCTGGAATGCTTTTACTTATAAATTTGATTCCGAGATAGTTTTTTCGTGACATATTCTACTTTATGTTAGTGGTAAATTTTTGGCAATACTTGCATCCTTTCTTGGTGAAAAATGCTAAAATTTCATGAAAAATTTGAAAATGTTGCATTTTTCTAACTTTGAAGATCTCTGCTTATAAGGAATATGGATATTCCAAATAAATTATATATTGATTCACATATACAATATGTCTACTTTATGTTTGCATCATAAAATTGATGAGTTTTTACTTTTGGAAGACACCAGAGGGCTTCAAAGTTCAGCAACAATTTTCCAATTTTTCACAAAATTTTCAAAATCAGAATTTTTCAGGGACCAGTTCAGGTTTGAAGTGGATTTGAAGGGTCTTCTGGTTAGAAATACCCTATAAGTGACCCCATTATAAAAACTGCACCCCTCAAAGTATTCAAAATGACATTCAGTAAGTGTGTTAACCCTTTAGGTGTTTCACAGGAATAGCAGCAAAGTGAAGGAGAAAATTCAAAATCTTCATTTTTTACACTGGCATGTTCTTGTAGACCCAGTTTTTGAATTTTTACAAGGGGTAAAAGGAAAAAAATTCCTCTCAAAATTTGTAACCCAATTTCTCTCGAGTAAGAAAATACCTCATATGTGTATGTCAAGTGTTTGGCGGGTGCACTAGAGGGCTCAGAAGCGAAGGAGCAACAATGGGATTTAGGAGAGTGAGTTTTTCTGAAATGGTTTTTGGGGGGCATGTCCCATTTAGGAAGCCCCTATGGTGCCAGGACAGAAAAAAAAACCACATCGCACACTATTATGGAAACGACACCCCTCAAGGAACGTAATAAGGGGTACGGTGAGCCTTAACACCGCACAGGTGATTGACCACTTTTTGTTAAAGTCGGATGTGTAAATGAAAAAAAAAATATTTTTCCACTAAAATGCTGGTTTTTCCCCAAATGTTACTTTTTTACAAAGGGTAATAGGAGAAAATGCCCCCCAAAATTTGTAACCCCATTTCTTCTGAGTATGGAAATACCTCATGTTTGGACGTCAAGTGCACTACGAGCGAACTACAATGCTCAGAAGAAAAGGAGCGCTATTGAGCTTTTAGAGAGATAATTTGTTTGGAATGGAAGTCGGGGGCCATGTGCATTTACAAAGCCCCCCGTGGTGCCAGAACAGTGGACCCCCCCACATGTGACCCCATTTTGTAAACTACACCCCTCACGGAATGTAATAAGGGGTACAGTGAGCATTTACACCCCACTGGCGTTTGACAGATCTTTGGAACAGTGGGCTGTGCAAACAAAAATCTGTCAGACCCCTGTGGGGCGTAAATGCTCACTGTACCCCTTATTACATTCCGTGAGGGGTGTAGTTTACAAAATGGGGTCACATGTGGGTATTTATTTTTTTGCATTTATGTCAGAACCGCTGTAAAATCAGCCACCCCTGTGCAAATCACCAATTTCGGCATCAAATGTACATGGTGCGCTCTCACTCCTGAGCCTTGTTATGCGCCCCCAGAGCATTTTACGCCCACAAATGGGGTATTTTCGTACTCAGCAGAAATTGCATTACAAATTTTGGGGGTCTTTTTTTCCTTTTACCTCTTGTGAAAATAAAAAGTAAAGGGCAACACCAGCATGTTAGTGTAAAAAAAATTTTTTTTTACACTAACAGGCTGGTGTAGACCCCAACTTTTCCTTTTCATAAGGGGTAAAAGGAGAAAAAGCCCCCCAAAATTTGTAGTGCAATTTCTCCCGAGTACGGAAATACCTCATATGTGGCCCTAAACTGTTTCCTTGAAATACGACAGGGCTCCAAAGTGAGAGAGCACCATGCGCATTTGAGGACTACATTAGGGATTGCATAGGGGTGGACATAGGGGTATTCTACGCCAGTGATTCCCAAACAGGGTGCCTCCAGCTGTTGCTAAACTCCCAGCATACCTGGACAATCAGTGGCTGTCCGGAAATGCTGGGAGTTGTTGTTTTGCAACAGCTGGAGGCTCCGTTTTGGAAACACTGCTGTACAATAAGTTTTTCAATTTTATTGGGGAGGACAGTGTAAGGGGGTGTATATGTAGTGTTTTACTCTTTATTAGGTGTTAGTGTAGTGTAGTGTTTTTAGGGTACATTCACACTGGCGGGTTACGGTGAGTTTCCCGCTAGGAATTTGCGCTGCCGCGAAAAATTTGCCGCAGCTCATACTTGAAGCAGGAAACTTGCTGTAAACCCGCCCGTGTGTATGCACCCTGTACGTTCACATGGGGGGGCAAACCTCCAGCTGTTGCAAAACTACAACTCCCAGCATGCACGGTCTGTCAGTACATGCTGGGAGTTGTAGTTTTGCAACAGCTGGATGCACACTGGTTGGAAAACCTTCAGTTAGGTTCTGTTACCTAACTCAGTATTTTCCAACCAGTGAGCCTCCAGCTGTTGCAAAACTACAACTCCCAGCATGCACGGTCTGTCAGTACATGCTGGGAGTTGTAGTTTTGAAACAGCTGGAGGCACACTGGTTGGAAAATACTGAGTTGGGTTCTGTTACCTAACTCAGTATTTTTCAACCAGTGTGCCTCCAGCTGTTGCAAAACTACAATTCCCAGCATGTCTGATCAGAGAAGGGCATGCTGGGAGATGTAGTTATGCAACAGCTGGAGGTACGCAAATACAGCCTGCCGAGACAGCCGTTTTCTGTGTGGGCATGCTGGAATTTGTAGTTTTGCAACATCTGGAGTGCTACAATTTAGAGACCACTGAACAGTGATCTCCAAACTGTGGACCTCCAGATGTTGCAAAACTACAACTTCCAGCATGCCCAGACAGCAAACAGCTGTGTGGGCATGCTAGGAGTTGTAGTTTTGCAAGATCTAGAGGGCAGTATAGAGATCACTGTGCAGTGGTCTCTAAACTGCAGACCTCCAGCTGTTGCAAAACTACAAATTCCAGCATGCCCACACAGCAAACAGCTGTCTGGGCATGCTGGGAGTCGTAGTTTTGCAACATCTGGAGGGCTACAGTCTAGAGACCACTATAGTGGTCTCAGACTGTAGCCCTCTAGATGTTGCTAGGCAACTACTCACCGGCTTCTGTCGCATCCGGGAGCCGTCCTCTTCTGCCGCACGCCGCCGCAGATCTTCGTCGCCGACCGCCGATCCCCGTCGCTCCGCTGCCTCCGGAGGGGTAAGTGGACTCCGGCGCCGCTCCTCTTCGTTTTCCCCGTTCTGCCCCACCTATTGTGGGAGGGCAGGACGGGGAAAACGAAAGTAAACCCCGCCCCAGATCTGCTATTGGTGGTCGCGTCTAGACCACCAATAGCAGAGATAGGAGGGGTGGCAACTCTGCCACCTCATTCCTATCGCTTTAGGGGGATCGTGGGTGTCTTAGACACCCGCGATTCCCCTTCTATTCCGGGTCACCGGGTCACCATAGACCCGTAATGACCCGGAATCGGCGCAAATCGCAAGTGTGAATTCACTTGCGATTTGCGCCGATCGCCGACATGGGGGGGGTCTAATGACCCTCCTGGGCATTTGCACTGGGTGCCTGCTGATAGATATCAGCAGTCACCCCGGCCCGGTCCCCACCCGGCGCGCGGCGGGGGCCGAAATTCCCACAGGCGTATGGATACGCCCTTCGTCCTTAAGTACCAGGACGCAAGGGCGTATGCATACGCCCTTCATCCCCAACAGGTTAATGCATAAAGTGACAGTGGTCAGAATAGCAAAAAAGGGCTCAGTCTTTAAGGTGAAGAAGAGGTCAGTCCTTAAGGGGTTAATCCTGGACAATCCCTTTAAAATGCTAATAATATTAAGCCTGTCAGTAGGTTAAGTTGCAGATCTTCTTGCCCTGTGACTATTTATTCCTTGTCTTTTAATTTATATTATCCGTACATAAATTGCATCTGACAAAATTAAGCCTTGTATGTGCATCATGTGTGTAAAAGTATGGGGAGACAATACATAACCAGCACTTGATGCCCCACCAGCTATGTAGAGCAGTGCAGAGAAACATCACTGGCATCTACAGTATCGGGAAGGTTTAATGACTCATTGCCAGTGAATGAGACTGTAGTATATTCGCTGAAATACTAAGCTTTCCAGTCAGCGTGGAGTGATCAGGTTCTCCATGGTGCAGAGAGAATACATTTCTTAAACTTCAGTCTGATTTATTGTTGCAGTGAATAGCACAGAGTAATAAAAGCAGAATGGCACATGTTTATTGATTCCTGTGTTGCCAGCAACTGACCCCTGTGACAGATTGTACCTCGTATAGTTCACTGCCACTTTTATACGAAGAAAAGGGGTGGCAAAATCTCACAGAACACAATCTGAAATCCACACTTCCTTTTTTCTGGCCAGAGTTTTCCGTACAGTTCCACTTGTAAGCTTCATGATATATCAAAAAGAGTAGTGGGGCCTGGCAGCTACGTCACTAGGATGGGTATACCAGTTGTCAGGTGGAGGAACAATGGCAGGATGCGGTAACTGGATTGCGGTGGTGCTCAGTATATACAACAGAGTATGCCATACATGCACAAAGGAAGACAGACGATGGCACTCACCATCCAGGTATAGACTTTATTGCTTGCTAGTGGTAGATCTCGGCCATGCAGGAGGATGGTGGGGCGGGCGGGAACACTACGGGGCAGACTGTTTCATGTAGTGACGCACTTCCTCTAGCTGGTGTGTGGCTTCCGCTGACGTCCATGCATGTAATATGGGGTACAACGGTTGCCAGGGAGAACCTGGATGCTTGTGAAATCATGTGATCAATGAGGGCAGTGGAACAAACGTTTAAACAGCAATATGTATAAAAAGATCTAGACAATGTTTACAAAAAGGAATTAAGCTAGTTGCATAGTTGCAGTCATTGAGCCCTAAGGGTCCAACGGCTTTTAATTTGGCAATCCAACGGGCTTCTCTTTGTAACAATAAGGAATGCCGATCCCCTCCATTAAGGGGCACCGGATCTAGTGACCATGGACCTGGAGCTGCCTGATAGTCTTGCCCACATAGAAGAAACTGCATGGGCAAATCAAAGCATACACAAGATAAGTGGTGTGGAAAGTGATCAGTTCATTTACACAGTGGGCATAACTTTCCAATTTAACATTTCTACCTGCACAGTTATATGTACAGAAGGAACAAGACCTGAAGGGATAGTAAGCCATTGGGACCCCTTGTCGTTTTTACTGCTATGCTTATCCGTCTTCTTCAATTTATCGCCTAATGGTATTTTTTCTATAGGTGACTAATGGAGGGTTCTTAGTCACGTCTTTGAGGTCATCATGAACCTCCAATATTTGCGGCAAATAGCTTTCGCAACAACATGGTTAATTTTGGAATTAGCAATAGAAAGGATGGATCTCTTTTGTTGCGGTCCTCTATTTTTTCTAGTATTTTTTATTAGTGCTTTCCTATCTAGGAACTGGGAATAGGGGATACTCTTTTTAACATGAAAGGGGTCAGAGCTATGGAAGTGGAGTAATGTGTTACGAGCTATGGGTTTTCGGTAGCCCATGGTAACTAAGTTTAATGTCTAGGAAGTCGAGTTCTAGTCCACCAAACACAGCAGTGAAAAACATATTCTCTGTATTCACTGTGTTTAGGTGAGCTACGAAGTCATGGAAAAGCTACTCTGGTCCGTCCCAGGCGATCAGTATGTCGTCCACATAATGCAGGAAAAGTTTGATGTACTGTACAAAGGGGTTCTTTTCGGAAAAAAATGTATCTGCATTCAAGGACAGCGAGGAACAGATTGGCATATGTGCAGGAGACTGGTGTGACCATTGCAGTGCCAGTCTCCTGACTATACCAGTCCTCCCTGTCCCTGAATTTATTATGAGACAAAATAAAGTGAAGAGAGTCACAGACAAAGGAAATTAAACTCTCTGTCTTTTCTGTTTCAAGGAGAAACTCACAGACAGCCTGTACACCCACACCATGAGGGATGCAGGTGTACAGGCTCTCGACGTCTATGAATGCCAATCTGAACGTAGCCTGCCAGGGAAGACCATTAAGATAAGTAAGTAAGGCACCTGTATCTTTTATATAAGTGGGGCTGGAAGGTAAAAAAGGTTTGAGAAGACATTTTATATATTGAGATAAGTACTTGGTCGCAGAGCCGATCCCCACCACAATAGAGCGGCCAGGGGGTCGGCTCTGCGACTTATGCAACTTAGGGAGATAGTGCCACTTGGCATGCCAGGGGTAAGTAGGAAGAAGTTTTTCTTCTAACTTGCCTTTTTCTCTCAAAAAGGATCTGAGTTGATTTATGGTTTTAGGTGTGGGATTGGCTGGGAGAAGCCTATAAGTGGCTGTGTAGCCTAATAGACATTTTTCTAGCTCATAGACTGCAGCAGTCAGCACTACAATGCTGCCTCCTTTATTTGCATGTATTATTTGAGATCTCACATGTGGATAGATTTCTCTTAACCTTGGAGTACACCAAGGATTTGACTTCTCGATCCACAGCACAGGTAAACAGATCAATAGAACTGCCTGCCGGGATAGGATGAAAAAATCTGGAGGGATTACCTCCTTTAACCCCTTAAGGACCAAGCCCATTTTGACCTTAAAGGGGTACTCCGCCCCTAGACATCTTATCCCCTATCCAAAGGATAGGGGATAAGATGTTAGATCGCCGCAGTCCCGCTGCTGAGTAGCCCCGGGATCCCTGCTGCGGCACTGCGCTATCATTACAGCACAGAGCGAGTTCGCTCTGCACGTAATGACGGGTGATACAGGGGCCGGAGCATCGTTACATCACGGCTCCGCCCCTCGTGATGTCACGACCCGCCCCTTTCAATATAAGTCTATGGGAGGGGGCGTGGCGGTCATCACGCCCCCTCCCATAGACTTGCATTAAGGGGACAGGCCGTGATGTCACGAGGGGCGGAGCCATGATGTCACGCTGCTCTGTCCCCTGTATCGCCCGTCATTACACACAGAGCGAACTCGCTCTGTGCTGTAATGATAGCGGGGTGCCCCAGCAGGGATCCCGGGGCTCCCCACCGGCGGGACCGCAGCGATCTGACATCTTATCCCCTATCCTTTGGATAGGGGATAAGATGTCTAGGGGCGGAGTACCCCTTTAAGGACCAGGCCAATTTTATTTTTGCTTTTTTCATTTTTTCCTCCTCGTCTTCTAAAAATCGTAACTCTTTTATATTTTCATCCACAGTATGAGGGCTTGTTTTACCATAAAATGTATGGCGCAACAAAAAAAAAAATACTATTTGTGTGGGGAAATTAAAAAGAAAACCGCAATTTTGCAAATTTTGGAAGGTTTCGTTTTAACGCTGTACAATTTACAGTAAACATGACATGTGTTCTTTATTCTGTGGGTCAATACGATTAAAATGATACCCATGATTATATACTTTTCTATTGTTGCGCTTAATAAAAATCGCAAACTTTTTAACCAAATAAGTGTTTAAAATCCTTCTATTTTGACTACCTATAACTTTTTCATTTTTCTGTAGAAGCGGCGGTATGAGGGCTCCTTTTTGCGCCATGATCTGTACTTTTTATTGATACCACATTTGTGGTTATAAAACTTTTATACATTTTTTCATTATTTTTTTAATAAAATGTGACAAAGTAGCAATTTTGTGCTTTTTTTTATTTTTACGTTCACGCCGTTCACCGTACAGGATCAATAACATAATATTTTAATAGTTCGGACATTTTCGAACACGCCGATACTAAATATGTGTATTAATAATTTTTTTTTACACTTTATGGGGGTAAAATGGGAAAAAAGGACATTTTACATTTTTATTGGGGGAGGGGATTTTTTTAACTTTTTTTAAAACTTTTTTTACTTTCATTTTTACACTTTAATAGTCCCCATAGAGGACTATCTATAGCAATCATTTGATTGCTAATACTGTTCAGGGCTATGTATAGGACATAGCACTGATCAGTATTATCGGTGATCTTCTACTCTGGTCTGCTTGATTTCAGACCAGAGCAGAAGACCCCGGGAGACGGCTGGAGCAAGGTGAGGGGACCTCCGGCTGCCATGCTGGATGATCGGATCGCCGCCGCAGCGCTGCTGGCGATCGGATCATCCATAGAAAATACCGCACTGCCGCAGATGCCGTGATCTGTATTGATCATGGCATCTGAGGGGTTAATGGCGGACATCCGCACGATCGTGGGTGTCCGCCATTACCGGCAGGTCCCTGGCTGCTGATAGCTGCCGGGACCTGCCACGCATGACGCGTGCACCCGCCCGGTGCTCGCAGTCATGGCGCCGCGTAAATGTACGTCATGGTGCATTAAGTACCAAGTCATCATGACGTACATTTACATCCATTGTCGTTAAGGGGTTAAAGGGCAACACATCCACCATGGGATTAGCAAGATCACAATCATCATGATCTGCCAAATGACACAGGATGTCTAAAGCTGTAGAATCTTCTTCAGTGGCACCAAGGATCGGAGAAAACTCTAAAGGGCCTATGATGGCAGGCATTTCACCCTGTTTACATCCTTTATGCTGATGAGATTGCTCATTTTTATTAAACATTTTATACAGTGCTATTTTACAGGTGGCTTTGTACATATCAACCTCGAACTGGGTGAAATCAAACGATTCACCCAGTCCGAAGACCTTTGGAGAGTAGAGATACACAGTCCGCTGAAAGGGAGACTTCTGACAGGTTGATAACATTGTCAGGTTCCGTAATAGTGTCTAGTCCCTCCAAGAGACTCCCTTTCTATTTGTTGCAGTATTATTTTCCTTTCTACCCTCTGCCGTCCGGACTCTACTCCTAAAGTGAGTGGACCTGGGGTAGGTGTTGGACGATTAACTGAACGGGAACCCGTCAGTTCATCAGATTGGCTGGCATCGGAATTGGATGTCCAGAAGTCTGAGGGGAATTTTTGTTGTAAGCTGCATGAATTGCCTTGATGTCTTCTCAAGTATAACATAATGTTATTCTGCCACTTTTAGGCACTGGTAAAAGATGCCAAGTGTCTGCTGTCTTGAGCTTTCAACTGTAGACTTTTTTAAGATCCTTCCCCTCTGCTTTAAATGGGCTCTGTTATTAAAATGATCTTTTCGCATATGATAGAGAAGGTAAAATGAAAGGAGTGTGGCTCTACACAATGTGGGACATTGTCATCACTTATAGACAACAGAAGATTTAGTAGGGATACACCCAACTGTGAACACTAAGTTTTCAATTTATTTATACATTTCTAGGAAAGATAAGAGAGGAACATCATAGATTCTTAGGAAGGAATTATCTTATTTTATGATTTTTTTAAATAATGAGAAATACATTTATTTGCTAAATCATACATGTAAGGAAGCAACTGGTCACTTGTAATTGAAATGTGGTGCTTTTATGTTTTCTTTGGTGGATTATGGGTAATAATTGGTGCCCCTGCCACAGGGCCTGTTATCTTGGATCTTCTGTTTATAGTGTCCTGCATTCAGGCACTTTATCTTAGCTTGTTCCCAACACTGAGAATATAAAAAGGTACATGATCTTACTTCCTTTGACAGGATCTATTTTGTAGCTACAGACCGATTTAGTCAGGGATGTCTCTTTGTGGTTAGAGGAATGGGAGCAGGAAGGTTGTGTCACAATTATTGGTTTGCTAGCGAAAGCTGACAGAGGAAGAGGAGCCTCTTGAGAGTTAATATGGCAACCAGGAAGCTGCTTCTTCTTGGCTGATCTAGCTAGAGGAAGACTGTAGTTACTCCACATAAGGATCCAAGAGCACATGTTTTCATATTTGGCAGGTGGTATGCTGTAATACAAAAGTGGGGCAGGAAGACTAATGTTTTTTTTTTCTTTTTACATGTTTCAATAAGAACATTAGTGTTAGAAACACATTTGCTGTCTATATTGTTACTGCAGGAAATGACTGTATCTATGTTCACCTTGCAGATTTTTCAATACTGCGTGGTGTGCAGACAGGAATCTGTCTCTAGTCTGTACATATCACAATTCATAGCTTCACAGATGTATTATGCAGCCCTTTTCATCATTAATACGCTGTAATGTAATTTACAGTATCTGGTAGCACATTGAGGTCTTAATATGATTATTATCCAATGAAACATTAGTCAGGAAGCCACATGGAAACAGAGTAAAATATTGTAATTATATATATTAGTTACATATCTATTCTGATGGTTGTCCATTTATACTTCACCACTGTCATACTATAGGTTTATTTTTAGTCTGTTATTCTAAAGGAGTACTGTAGTGCAAATTTTTAATCTTCCCTTGTGCCTGGGCTGCAAAAAACAAAATTTGACTCACCTGCCAACGTTTCCCTGTTGTGCCGGTATCCGTGTCCTGGTACTCCAGTGCCTGTCTTCTTCCGCTTCCTGGGGACAGTGAGTCATACTGCGCTCAGCATATCGCTGGCTGCAGCAAATTTTGTTTTTTTTTTACTTTTTGTAGCCCAGGCACAGAAGAAGAATAAAAATGTGCACTACAGTACTCCATGGATATATAAATAGGTTTTTAACATTCACGATATGGGGAATAATTGTTAACCTATGCTGAGTATCAGGTACCTGTCTAGTACATTTATTGGTAATTACATATTGCTGCTCTTAACCCCTTCAGGATATCAGGTTTTTTCATTCCACATCACCTTCTAAAAATCATTACACTTTCAATCTTCCACCTACAGACCCATATGAGAAATAGTTTTTTTGTGCCACCAAATGTACTTTGTAATGACATTAATAATTTCACCACAAAATTGGTGAAACAAAAAAATATATATATTTGTGGGGCAAAATTGAAAAAATAACTAAATTAAAAAAAATTGCCATTTTTAACCCCTTAAGGATCGGGGTTTTTCCGTTTTTGCATTTTCGTTTTTTTCTCCTTGCCTTTAAAAAATCATAACTCTTTTAATTTTGCACCTAAAAATCCATATGATGGCTTATTGTTTGCGCCACCAATTCTACTTTGTAATGACGTCAGTCATTTTGCCCGAAAATCTATGGTGAAACAGAAAGAAAAATCATTGTGCGACAAAATTGAAAAAAAAAACGCAGTTTTGTAATTTTTGGGGGCTTCCGTTTCTACGTAGTACATTTTTTGGTAACAATTACACCTTATCTTTACTCTGTAGGTCCATACGATTAAAATGATACCCTACTTATATAGGTTTGATTTTGTCGGACTTCTGGAAAAAATCATAACTACATGCAGGAAAATTAATACGTTTAAAATTGTCATCTTCTGACCCCTATAACTTTTTTATTTTTCCGTGTATGGGGCGGTATGAGGGCTAATTTTTTGCGCCGTGATCTGAAGTTTTTAACGGAACCATTTTTGCATTGATAGGACTTATTGATCGCTTTTTATTCATTTTTTAATTATGTAAAAAATGACCAAAAATGCACTATTTTGGACTTTGGAATTTTTTGCACGCACGCCATTGACCGAGCGTTTTAATTAATGATATATTTTTATAATTCGGACATTTCCGCACGCGGTGATACCATATATGTTTATTTTTATTTTTATTTACACTGTGTTTTTTTTTTTATTGGAAAAGGGGGGTGATTCAAACTTTTAATAGGGGAGGAGTTAAATGATCTTTATTCACTTTTTTTTTGCAGTGTTATAGGTCCCATAGGGACCTATAACACTGCACACACTGATCTTCATCATTGATCACTGGTTTCTCATAAGAAACCAGTGATCAACGATTCTGCCGCATGACTGCTCATGCCTGGATCTCAGGCACCGAGCAGTCATTCGGCGATCGGACAGCGAGGAGGCAGGTAGAGGCCCTCCCGCTGTCCTGTCAGCTGTTCGGGATGCCGCGATTAGCCGCGGCTATCCCGAACAGCCCGACTGAGCTAGCCGGCAACTTTCACTTTCACTTTTAGTGCGCTATTAGAGGCGGGTCCTGGCTTCACTATGACGCCGGGCCCGCCGTGATATGACGCGGGGTTACTGTGTAACCCCGCGTTATATCGGGAGAGCAGGACCAAGGACTTACCGATACGTCCTTGGTCCTTAAGGGGTTAAACTTTTGGGGGCTTCTGATTCTACGCAGAGAACCTTTTGGTACAAATGACACCTTATCTTTATTCTGTAGGTCCATACAATTAAAATGACATCCAACTTTTATAGGTTTTATTTTGTTTTACTTCTTTTAAAAATTATAACTTTTGGTATGACAATTAGCATGTTTAAAAATGTCCCATTCCAACCCATATAACTTTTTTATTTTTCTGTATACAGGGCTATATGAGGACTATTTTTTGCGCTGGGATCTCTAGTTTTTATCGGTACCATTTTTGTTTTGATGGGACATTTTGATCGCTTTTTATAAATCTTTTTTAGGGTACACAAAGTGGAATTTGGTATTTTTGTTACATATACGCCATTGATCGTGCTGTTTAATTAACATTACATTTTTATAGTTCGGACATTTAAGCACATGGTGATATCACATATATGTTTATAGTCATTTTTGTTTACATATTTATATATTTTTTTTATTGGCAAAGGAGGGATATTCAAACTTTTATTAGGGAAGGGATTAAATCACGTTTATTACCTTATTTTTTTAAACTTTTTTTACACTATTTTATAGTCCCCTAAGGGGACTATTACATGCAATCTTCAGATTGTATACACTGTTCAATGCTATGCCATAGCATAGCACTGATCAGTGTTATTGGCACTCGATTGCTCCAGGCTGCTGAGGCTTCCAGGAGCATCGAGCCACCGATTAGATGGCGAGTAGGCAGGTAAGGGCATTTTGACTCTGGTGGTCCCAATTAGCTCCGCTCTGGGATGTTTTTTGTTAACATTTTAGACACCTCAATCAACTTTGAGCGTGGCATCTAAGGGGTTAATGCTGGACATCTCTGCAATCAGTGATGTCTGGCATTAGCAAAGGGTCCCGGCGTCTGATAGCCGCCAGGACCACCCCACTATGGTATGGGCTCAGCTCCTTGGCCCGTGTTATAGAAAGGGAGCTGGACAAGGGTGTATAGTTACGCCCTTCATCCTTAAGTGGTTAAGGATGCTGGGCGTACATGTATGCCTGTGCCCACTACAAGACTTTAACCCCTTAGCACATATGGACGTTTATGGACGTCCATATGTGCGTCCCCATATATAATGCACGCTCACGAGGTGAGCGTGCATCATATCCGGTGGGTCCCGGTTTCTATAAGTAACCAGGACCCACGCTAATGCCGGACATCATTAGCGTGGGCCCACGGCAGTGATCAGTGTATTGAATCAATGTACTCTAGGGATCGAGCGATTATCGGTTTGGCCGATATTATCGGCCGATATTCACGATTTTGCACATTTTCGGTATCGGCAATTACCTTGCCAATAATCCGATAATGCACGGTCTCTTCAAAGCTGGCGAGTAATGGCTGCTATCAGCCCTATGCGCTAACAGTGTCCACCACACCATCGAGTTTGTTGACAGCTTTACCTCCCCAATGACTCGTGGTTTAGTCAGTATATAAAAGGTTCCCTTTAAAACCAGTCTGGGTGATCATCTTTCAGATTTTACTTACGCTAACACAGATCAGGAGAGCAAAATGGGCATCCATTTTTTAACCCCTTGACAACCTGCGCCGTAAATATATGGCGCAGTCGTGCAGCAGGTCTATGAAGCGAGCTCAGGAGCTGAGCTCGCTTCATATACTTTTGGTCCCGGCTGCTATCAGCAGCCAGGACTCGTGGCTAATGTTGGACACTGGCGATTGGGCCAATGCCTAGCATAAACCCTTTAGACGCCGTGATTAAAATTGATTGCGACGTGTAAAATGCTACAAAAACACTCCCGGCAGCTCAGCAGAGCTGAGAAGATGGTGGGAGGGCCCTTACCTACCTCCTCACTGTCCTATTGGTTCTACAAGGCTCCAGTCAGTCTCAGCAGGCTGGAACAATGGAGTGCCGAAAACACTGATCAATGTTATGCTATGGCATAGCATTGAACAGTGCATGAAATCTAATGATAGAATGTAATAGTCCCCTATAGGAACTGAAAAATTGTGTAAAAAAAAAGTTTAAAAAAATATTTCATAACTATGATTTAACCCCTTCCCTAATAAAACTTTGAATCACCCCCCTTTTCCCATTAAAAAACAACAGCATATGTAAATAAAAATAAACATTAACATATGTGGTATCGCCGCGTGCATAAATGTCCGAACTATCAAAATATAATGTTAATTAAACCGTGCAGACAATGACGTATATGTAAAAAATACAAAAGTCCAGAATTGCATAGTTTTGGTCACTTTGGATACCCTAAAAAAGGTATAGAAAATGTTCATAAAGTCCCATCAAAACAAATGGTACCAATAAAAACTACAAATCACGGTGCAAAAAATTAGCCCTCATGCATCACTGTATACAGAAAAATCTAAAAGTTATAGGGTCAGAAGAGGACAGTTTTAAAGATGCAAATTTTCCTACAAAAAGTTATAATTTTTTAAAAGAAGTAAAACAAAATCAAACCTATATACCATATTTATCGGCGCTATAACAGGCACTTTTAAAACTTGAATTTAAGGCAAAAATCCTGCCTGCATGTTATACGCCGATAAATCTTCTGGTCACTGATTTAAAGCGGCAGCAGCAACGGCTGCTTGTTAAGTATTAGCAGCACGGCCGCGGCCACTTTAAATCAGTGACCAGCGGCATCTCCTCTCCGCTCTGCTTTAAAGGAAAACTGTCACTTGTTTTCTCCCGCACTATCCACATGTACTGATGATGGGGGACATGATGAGACAGGGTGGGGGAATAATGAGACAGGGGGAAATAATGAGGGAGGGGGAAATGATGGGGGACATGATGAGACAGGGTGGGGGGATGATGAGACAGGGGGAAATGATGGGGGGATGATGAGATAGGGTGGGGGATGATGAGACGGGGAAATGATGAGGGGGGAATGATGGGGGGCATGATGAGACAGAGTGGGGGATGATGAGACGGGGAAATTATGATGGGGAGGCACTAAAGGCTTAATGTCTGTATGGCTAATGGTGGTCTATGACAGGGGGAAATGATGAGACATGGGGGGGATGATGAGACGTGGGGGGTGGCGATGAGAGGGGTAAATGTGGCACAGGGACTGATAAAAGGAAAGGAATGATGTGGCACTGGAGGGGATGGGACCAAACTGAGGTGCAGAAGAAAACGATGTTGGGGGGATGATGTGGCATTTAGTCCAAGTCATTTATTTTTTACATTTTATAATTTTATTTAAATTTCCCTGTTAAAATGGGGGTGCTTGTTATACGCCAGTGCGTGTTATACGCTGATAAATATGGTAATTTGGGCATCATTGTAACCGTATGGACCTATAGAAGATAAGGTGTCATTTTTACTGAAAATTGCTCTGCATAGAATCGAAAGCCCACAATTTGGTTTTGCCGTAGATTTTGTGGTGAAATGATGGATGTCATTAAAAAGTACAATTAGTGGTGCAAAAACAAGCCCTCATATGGGTCTGTAGGTGGAAAATTAAAAGGGTTTTTTAGAAGGTGAGGTGAAAAAAATGAGAGTGCAAAAATGAAATAAACCTGTGTCCTTAAAGGGTAGCTCCCACCATCCATTTTTTTCTGTCCCTGCCTATTGCCCATCTATCCCTAACCCCCTCCCTGCCTTTACTTATTTTTTTACTATATTAAAATGGCTTTGTTGTCTGCCTGGTAGTATGCTCACTACCAGGCAGACTTCCCCAGCAGGCACAACGTCACTGATGCCTGCTGGGGCCGACACTTCCGCCCTTAGTTCACTATACAGGGTGCCTCACCACTACAACTACCAGCTTGCCCTGACATCTGGCTGTCAGGGCATTCTGGGAGTTGTAGTGGTGAAATAACTGGAGGCACCCTGTGGTGAAAGCAATTACTTTGTTAGCGCTGCGGCGCTACCCCGAACCTCGCTCCCCCCCTGTTGAAATCAATAGTTGCCGCATGCCGCGGTGCTACCCTGCTAAGTGCCCATTTAAGGGGTTAAGTTATAAACACACACATATATGTGTATATATATATATATATATATATATATATATATATATATATATATATATTTATATATAATTACATAAAATTATTTAGTATTTTCCTCCTGGAAAGAACACATTGTGGATGACAAATACTAGTCTGTGTCCAGGTAGAATACCATTAACCTTTGTATTTTCTGGTGAGGACAGAGCTCTGTTTATTATGTATGCCTTCCTCTGCTTTATCTGTCAAATAAGGTTCCTTTTTATTTTTTATTTTTTTATTTTTTTACAAATGTTGCAATCATTTACATTTTCTTCAGAGGAACAACTACATATTTATAATACGAATGAATGTGGATTTAACTAGTCATGAAGGATTGATGTTTGTATAACTATGGTTGCAACTATTTCCTGACCTTCCATTACGGAGTAGATTTGTTAAAGCGCTGAAGGATCCATCAACATTTTTCAATGTCATCTCTAAAAAGAAAAGAGGCTATGGGGCAAATGCATCATTGTTTCCTTGCTAAACTTCGCTCAACATCATGCTATTTCAGTCTACAATCTGTGAATCAATAAAATCAATAGTTTAGATATAAACTTCTGCTGCGCTTAGGTCCACCTATTTTCCTCATGGGAAAATTAAATGCACTACCTATGCTTTTGTCACAGCAAAAAAATCATGTACTTTATTATTATATATATATATATATATATATATATATATATAGCAACAGAAGAATGCAGCAGCACACTGCCAGCACAAGGATATAGGTGAAACATGAATATGCAGTTAAAACATGGAGAGCTATACAGCTATGGTGTAATAGATGCAAATGTGAAACTATGAAATAGTGAGGCACTTAGCTCGCAAATTTGTCTCCGCCGGCGGTCAAATAGCTTGGACCGTCCCACCGCGATAAGGTGGCCTCATTGGGACGGACCCTACACTGTGAATATGCCTCTGTGTGAACAATTCAGTAAGCATGGCAGGGTCTGGAACATCCAAGACACCTTATATACACACCTGATAGAGGTGGGTGGGGTGCAAGGCCAACATGGAGGTAGCCACTCCCCCGTATGTGCAATACAGACAAAGAATAAGTCAGCCAGCACTTTACTTGACACCAAAACTATTATATGGACCTGGCCTACAGGTGCACGCTACTAGGCTAGATATACAGCAACAGAAGAATGCAGCAGCACACTGCCAGCACAAGGATATAGGTGAAACATGAAGATGCAGTTAAAACATGGAGAGCTATACAGCTATGGTGTAATAGATGCAAATGTGAAACTATGAAATAGTGAGGCACTTAGCTCGCAAATTTGTCTCCGCCGGCGGTCAAATAGCTTGGACCGTCCCACCGCGATAAGGTGGCCTCATTGGGACGGACCCTACACTGTGAATATGCCTCTGTGTGAACAATTGAGTAAGCATGGCAGGGTCTGGAACATCCAAGACACCTTATATACACACCTGATAGAGGTGGGTGGGGTGCAAGGCCAACATGGAGGTAGCCACTCCCCCGTATGTGCAATACAGACAAAGAATAAGTCAGCCAGCACTTTAGTTGATACCAAACTATTATATGGACCTGGCCTACAGGTGCACGCTACTAGGCTAGATATACAGCAACAGAACAATGCAGCAGCACACTGCCAGCACAAGGATATAGGTGAAACATGAATATGCAGTTAAAACATGGAGAGCTATACAGCTATGGTGTAATAGATGCAAATGTGAAACTATGAAATAGTGAGGCACTTAGCTCGCAAATTTGTCTCCGCCGGCGGTCAAATAGCTTGGACCGTCCCACCGCGATAAGGTGGCCTCATTGGGACGGACCCTACACTGTGAATATGCCTCTGTGGGAACAATTCAGTAAGCATGGCAGGGTCTGGAACATCCAAGACACCTTATATACACACCTGATAGAGGTGGGTGGGGTGCAAGGCCAACATGGAGGTAGCCACTCCCCCGTATGTGCAATACAGACAAAGAATATATATATATATATATATATATATATATATATATATGGCTGATTAGCCTCTGTACATGTTCTCTACTTCACCTTAACATTTATAAGACATAGCAGATAAAAGTGTACCTGTCATATCATAGGAAAAAATAATGCTTATATATCTGACTCACTAGGTCATGCAGATTCTTTACATGATTTTATAATGTTTCTAGCTTCTCTATTTGGCTCACAAATCCCTCTGTTCCTCTGCTTATTTATTCTGACATCCACTGCTCAGGAAGCAGCGTGTTTGAAACATGCACTGAGCCCACCCTCACGCACCATGTAATTACTGAGTCTGCTACATGTGCTGTGCTGGGTCTCTTCATCCAATCAATACAAACTGTTCTTTTACCCCTCCTCTCTGTTCTCATGCTGCATTTGATAGACTGGACAGGAGTGAGCACAGAGAAGTACTAGTCCCACCCTTACTAATTGGACTTTATTCCAGGCCATGCTTCATCTGGGACAAAGATGATGCTACAGCGGGACAGAATTAAGTTCTAGATGGTATGGGGACCCCTAGTGGACTTTTTAAAAGCCCTCATTTCTATAAAAAAAAAAGTGCAATTTGTTCATAGCGTATATTACAATGGTTAATCTTGTGCTAAGATGCACAACGTTTTTAATTCTGACAGTGCCCATTTAAAGGTTTTTTTTTCCCAGGGAAAATTCATTGATGCCTATTCACAGTTTAATCAATAGTTGATCGGTGGGGTATCAACATTGAAGTGAACTGAAGCCGCCCTTCAGTACCCTTCTGTGGCCACAACATAATATACAGAGCCTAGGCTTCCGACTCTAAGTTGTTTACATTGGGGCACCACCGCTGTACAGCTGATCGGCGGGGTGCCTCTGGATAGGCCATTTGTGAAATTTTTGTCAGGTTAATGTAGACTTTTCTAGCTCTCTCCCTGGGCTTAGATATGGTGCTTCCCAGGTATAAAGACCTCTGTTTGCTGTCATTATTTACAGCTAATGCCAGGAGAGAGCTCTAATACAGGTGACCATACATGATGTGGCTGCGGAGCAGTAGTGTATTTTCTAGCTTATGACCACATGGCAAAACTACTATTGATTTTATAAAGCACAGCTAGTACAAGTAAGGCATATGTTGACAATCTAGATCAGTTTTTCCCAACTAGTGTACCTCCAGCTGTTGTAAAACTACAACTCCCAGCACACCAACGGCTAAATGTTACTACTTTTGGCTGATGACAGTTTATATAGAGCGGAAGCATATTTTTTAGTATATATTTGTCAAATCCCAATGGGAATTTACAGACAATTTTAGAGCACATTGCTTGTGTATTTGGATGTAATGTAATCTCAGCTACATACATATTAATATGTTGGTTTTATAATGTTTTTCCAAAACTAGATTGCGCATAATGCATTAGTCAGCTTTCATTCTGAATAACGTTTCTTAACTGAGAAGGTTTAAGATCCACACACCATTTCTTTGTATGTATTGAGGCATATAGAAACTGTAACCTAAAAGTGATATATCAGCATTTATAACCCGCCGTACTTAATCTCACGGTTTGTAAGGTTATTAGAATTTCCCTCATATAATGTTCGCTCTTTATAGAGTACAAAGTATGATGGTTTAAAAAACACGAAGCTTGCAAAAATAGAAAGCGTGAATCTGTAACATGCTCTGTATGTTCAGTGCTCCCATAAACTACAGCCTGAGCTATTGGGAACCGCATTGAGAGGACGCAGGAAGCAGATATAGATACAAACAAGGTTACAGTGTATTTTGGTTGAGTGACAGGGCATACAGGCCAATGTAGTAACTTGAAGCATACCTCCAATGATTTTTTTTTACCTTTATGAAAAACGACTATAGTGCAACACTGTCATATTTTATTTTGTGCCCAAATACAAAAGCTTTCCAAGCACCCATTCTCCCCCCTCCCAGCCACATATAACTATGCCTTAGGATAGGGAGCCTATTGCTCTATTCCTATAGTTTTCAGTATGAGACCCAGTGACATAGAATCACATGACACTGGGTCTCGCATTGGACACAGGTGCTATGGAGGGGCAGCATAGTGATGAATGGTTGGGAGAACAGGTGCTCAGTAAGCTAGGCACCAAATTTAAAAACATTATATACATACAAATGATAGCCATGACACAATACAATAAATGTTTAAAGGGGTACTCCCGTGGAAACTTTTTTTTTAAATCAACTGGTGCCAGAAAGTTAAACAGTTTTGTAAATCACTTCTATTATAAATTATTAATCCTTCCAGTACTTTTTAGGGGCTGAATACTAAAGAGAAATCCAAAAAGAAATGCATTTCTTGTGATGTCCTGACCACAGTGCTCTCTGCTGACCTCTGCTGTCCATTTTAGGAACTGTCCAGAGAAGCATATGTTTGCTATGGGGATTTTCTCCAGTTCCTAAAATGGACAGCAGAGGTCAGCAGAGAGCACTGTGGTCAGGACATCACAGGAAATGCATTTCTTTTTGGATTTCTCTTTAGTATACAGCCCCTAAAAAGTACTGGAAGGATTAAGATTTTTTTTAATAGAAGTGATTTACAAATCTGTTTAACTTTCTGGCACCAGTTGATTTTAAAAAAAGTTTTCCACGGGAGTACCCCTTTAATAGCTGAACATTCTGACTTCATGAAAAAAATTTTTTTTTTTTAATTATGGGCATATGTTGTCATTTTGGAGGAAATAATATCGTGAGGAGGGGAAGGTTATGGAATCACAAGTTAATTGCATATAACAGGAAAATGCTTATAGACATTATTAGGCTGTTGGACTTGGCTAACTGAACGAAACTCCAGCACTATTAAGACAATTTTCAATCAAAACAATTGAAAGGATTATAATACTTTGAAATGTAGTTTGGCAAAAGATGCTAGTTGTTCTCAGTTTGCTGCATGTAATATTAAGAGCAGGTTTAAAAAAAATGGTGAGGTTATAAAAGGAAAACTTGAAAGTAGACCATGAAAGATTTTGTTGAACACATCTAGTGAATAACTGATATTAGAGACTCGTACCTGACATAAAGCAGCACCCAAATTAATGAACAAAGTATTACATTTTGGAATGCAAAGATTAAACAATACTATCTTTATCAGTCTTTATGATTCAGTATGCACTAGCTGCAACACAAGAAGTCACAGGTTGTTTGACTTTTCTATTTCATTTTTACCGTATTTGCAAGGTATTACCACAGATCTGCAAAGGATCTCTTAACTCCCAGCCAAAAGAACAAATACTATTAAATATCAAAAAATTGGATATTAAAGGGGAGGATACATAATTATATATTTAGGGTAATTACGATTTAACTAAAAATGTGATTAAAGGGTTTGCAAGCTTTGAAGGTTTGCATGGATGATGTCAAAGCATCAGAATATGCAATATGCATTGAAAATGGTAAATGTGCGCCAAAAGAAATGGGCACAGAATCCAATGTGTATGATAGAACTTTAAGAAATTGACTGATTAGAATGGATTTGCAGATAGTAAAGACAAAAATAAACAACAATAGTTCCTAAATAGAAGGACGCAAGGTTACAGTGGGCTAAAGAGAAGTAATCATGAAGTGTGGAGGATTGTATTTAAAGTGATTTTCAGTGATGAATCACCAATCTGTTGGCCATTGAGATAACGCTAGAACTTTTGTCTGGTGTCATTCTAATAAAACATAGAAAGATAATGTCTTAAGGAAACAATCACATTTTCATACTCGTTTATGATATAGGTAAACACATTTTTCACAGGATGATAACACAGAAAAAGACATGTACAGTAGATAATGAATGCACTCACCACACCGGAGTCGTAGCTTGTCAAAACAGCATGGTTCAAGATTTGTAATGCTTCGGTCTTTGCAAGCTGGATACACTGGATATACTATGATATCTTGCGGTCGGTGAATAGCACCCCACACCGCAACAGTATATTCCAGATTGCTCCTGTACATAGTAGGCTAGCAGTGCCTAGTGCATTTTTCTCTATTTACTTGCATGTGACAGAAAAAGACATATCTACTCAAATTTATGGTCAGCAAACAATCCAGATCTCAGTCTGATTGAAGAAATATTATGTGAATTATTAAAAAATTGGTGTATGATCAATGCCATCCTGCAAAGCTGGTCTGTCAGTCACTCTTCAAGAAAAATGGAACCAACCTGATATAGTATACTGTTTATCATTAGTGAAGTCTATGTCTCGAAGATTTCAGGCCGTCAAAAAAAAGGAGCAGTAAAGTTGTTGTTGGAATTTTTCCAGTGATAATTTCATAATTTTTGCTTTAAAGGGGTATTCCAGGAAAAAACTTTTTTATATATATATCAACTGGCTCCAGAAAGTTAAACAGATTTTTTATTTAAATGGGTAAAAACTGGGGATGTGCAGCTCACAATTAACTAGCCGAGGTAAGAGGGCTGTACACCTACACCTGGTGTTATGATAGGGGAAACAAAACTAAAAAAGTAGCCAACCCCTCTAGGCTAGCATCAGTTGCCTGATACAGTGATGAAATGGTAAAAATGATGACTGGATCGGGCTTCAATTATAATATGAAAGTGCAAATTTATTACACAATATAAAATACATATAAAATATTGTATACAATAACTCCTCAAGACACAAGGGCCCTTGTGCCGAGGAAAATTACAATATAAAACTTATACAAACAGCAATAGCTAGCATTGAGAATTTTGGCAATACAATATTACTTTAAATCCGGCCACTGATATTTCAAATTAGGTTAAATGTCCCTTAAAAGGTATGGATTCCAATTATTATACGTAAGGTACGTCAAGTCCCATATAGGATATAGATTCAAAATTTTAAACGTGGAATAGGTGAATTATAGTTACCAGTCTGTAATACATCCCGATAGAAAGTCACCTTGAGTTGGAAATGTGGAGTCCGCACGGTTAGGTGGTACCAGACGCTGGCATGCGTCCTCGCGGCGGTCTGCCTGCCACAGACCAGCTGTAATGATAGCCGCTTGCTGATGTTTCGCTGCAGATGGTAACCACACGATAAAGCAGGTGCGGACTTCTAGGTAACTCGATGGTGGACGACGTCACAGGCGCTGGGCAATGCTGCCTGGAAGATGGTCCCGGGAATGGTGTACTGCTTAGCAGAACTGGATCGGAGTTTGCTGTTGAATAGTCAGGTAGCAGTGATGTATAATATTCTTATACCTAGACGCGTTTCAGGGCTCACATGTGCTTTATACACACCCCTTTCCTCAGTAGGCTTGCATGATCTCTGAAGCAACAGATCTACTATATATTCATCCGATCATAATCAAATAGATTGTGTAAAGGTGATACTTAAGATATTCAAAAACTAGGAATGGATCACTATGGAGGGGTTTGATGTGTAAAACCCGAACTGGTATTAGTATGCACTCGTAAGTCAGTACATACTTGCGGATCTTGCGTTATCGCATTGTGTGTATTGGTTTTAGCGATAGTTTCAACAAATTCACAATGGGCAAAAAACATATAAGAACATCGACTATATATATCATAAAGTTAAATAGAGGCTCTAAACATAAGAAATATAAAAGTTTTGCATGATGCGATGGAAATTCGCATTCACAACCTAACCATTGCATCGTGTGAATGGAAGGCAATAGCAGACATGGTTGCCTAGTGTGAACCAGTATATATACAAGTATAAAGAAAAGGAATAGATAATAGGAATACTAAAAATAAAATAGAAATAAAATAAAATAGAAATAAAATTAAATAGAAATAAAATTAAATAGAAATAAAATAAAAATAGAAATAAAAACAATTAAATCAAATTAAATGAAATAAAATATAAAGAAGCACAATGATATATTAATGTTAATAAACTTAAAAATTTAATTAAATTAAAAAATTAATAAAAATGAAATAACAATAGAAATTAAAATAAAAATAAAAATAAATAAAAATATATAGATAATGAAAAATATAAAAATAAAAATAAAATTAAAAATAAAAACATATAAAAATAAAAAAAAAATTAAATAAAAAAATAATTAAATAAAAAAATAAATAAAAATTATACAAATAAAAATAAATGTAAATCTATATGGGACTTGACGTACCTTACGTATAATAATTGGAATCCATACCTTTTAAGGGACATTTAACCTAATTTGAAATATCGGAGGCCGGATTTAAAGTAATATTGTATTGCCAAAATTCTCAATGCTAGCTATTGGTGTTTGTATAAGTTTTATATTGTAATTTTCCTCGGCACAAGGGCCCTTGTGTCTCAAGGAGTTATTGTATACATTATTTTATATATATTTTATATTGTGACTTTCATTTAAATTTGCACTTTCATATTATAATTGAAGCACGATCCAGTCATCGTTTTTACCATTTCATCACTGTATCAGGCAACTGATGCTAGCCTAGAGGGGCTACTTTTTTAGATTTTTAATTTACTTCTATTAAAAAAATCTTAATCCTTTCAGTACTTATGATCTTCTGAAGTTAAGGTTGTTCTTTTCTGTCTAAGTGCTCTCTGATGACACGTGTCTCGGGAAACGACCAGTTTAGAAGAGGCTTGCTATGGGGATTTGCTTCTAAACTGGGTGTTTCCCGAGACACGTGTCATCAGAGAGGACTTAGACAGAAAAGAACAACCTTAACTTCAGAAGCTCATAAGCTCATAAGTAAAGGATTAAGATTTTTTAATAGAAGTAATTTACAAATCTGTTTAACTTTCTAGTGCCAGTTGATATATAATTTTTTTTTTCCTGGATAACCCCCTTTACATTTAAAGATTCCATATTTCTTTCCTCTACTTCATCTGTAAAACCATCTGCCATTTATAATTTACCTTTTGTTTAAGAGATATATATGACAAAGCCAGAATGTTCAGCTCATATGTGAATTGTATCATATCTGATTTTTATATTTTGCTACTAAGTAAAAAAAAGCTGCAAGAACATCCTCTTAGTTTGGTGATTGTACAATTTTTGCCAGGGACTGTAAACATTTTTTATATACTGTACTGCTCTATAGCGTTCCTCACTTGGCTTAGTGTTGAGGGAGGTGCTGGTTTTCTAGAAGCCTTATTGTACCTGTGTCTCTGATTTTATAAAATTCTGTTGAATTCTGTACAAAATTATCAAAAAAAATGTGGCATGTACCATGGTTTGGTATGGAAACACATGCAGTTGTATACTACTTATCTCACATTTGATTTACATCTCGAATATAAAAAGGGAAACCTTAAAGCATGTTATTCTCTATTCTCCAGTGAACTGGAAAAAAATATAAGCTAGAGACTATGAATAAGTGTGAATATAATAAAGTGTAAAGAATTATCAACTATAAATGAAAAAAAACTTCAACTGTGAATTAGAAACAAATGTATTGTTATTATCTTTTTTCTCAAATGCTTTTTTCTTCTGAAAAATTGGTGCCTTTTTTGAATTCGGTCGGACCACAAGACCATGGTGATCTCTTGTGTTTTACCATTGTTTCTGTAGCAGCTGGGGATCACTATAAGCCTGTGTGACCTACTTTTGAAGGCTTACAAAATTTCATCCTCCACATTGTAATTCATGAACGCAGCCTCCCAGAAAATGAACTATGGAGCAGCGTGACTCAGCTGCCCTAGAGTGCATGAGTAAGAATAGGGTCCAGACATGGCTTCATGGGGTCTGCTAGTATCATTCATAAAATTTAATTGTTTATCAACATAAGTCTTTTAGAGGAGCAAACATAGAGTGCTTTTATACTAATGTTAATAGTAATTTGCCTGTTAGCAGTAGAGATTAAAAGGAAGACCAAGAGTCTAATACATGAGCTGCAACCAAAACCAGTAAAAAAAAGTGGTTAAATGGGCACTGTCAGATACAAAAACTTTTGGTATGTTGTAAAGCATGCAAAACCAATAGGTTTTACAATTGCTTTAATTAGAACATTTTCAGTATTTCATACTGAAAAAGCCAGTCAAACAACTGCCCCCCCGCCTGCTTGGACACATACTAGTCCTGCTGTGTCCATGCGTCATCACCTATGTCATGGACACACTTCCTTGATTGACAGCTGTAAGCATAGGGCTCACAGCTGGAGGAAAAACCCTCCCACTGTCAGCTTTGGGAGGAAATCAGACTAGTGATCTAAATTAGAAGTGTAATAAAAAAAAAAAATAAAGGTGCTAGACACATAAAAATGAGATGTACATGGTCAGGATTAGGTACTGAGTATTATATTTAAAAAAAAAATTGTTTGATCTGACGGGTACGCTTTAAAGTTCGGCTCCCAGACATGTGGCAATAAAGTGTTAATTCTCAATTAAATGGGCTGTAAAAGTTTTCCATATACATAAATCGGATGTTCATATTTTATGTCTTTTTTTGCAACCTTGGATATGCAGAGAATCCAAATAGATGAGGCAACTGATGCAGATATGTTGAGAGGACGATACAAGGTAAAATATTTCCAGCACCCTAAAATTAGCTGTAAAATAACATGGCCATACAAATGTTTTTTTTTTTTTTTATTTTTTTTTTTTAGCACTGCACAGTTTTCAGGCTCTTTTACATGTTCACATTTTGTTATGTTGCGGCCGAAAGACAACAAAATATTAAAAAGATAAAGGGACCTTCCAAATGCACTGTATGTATATCTCTTGTGGAAGTTTATCTCGAAAGAAAGGGGAAAATGGCAAAAACACCAGTCAGAGACAGTAACATGGGGCAGGGCTTCTCATGCAGAAAAACATGCGTGTCCAGCACTAACTAAACACTTTAAGTGGCCCTCACTATACAAGTGACTTACTACTAGCCACTCAAACGAACAAACTATAAAGGTGTTAACTTATTACACTGGCTCTGACCTTCCAGAGTACAATTTACATTAAATGGGTCAGTTTCTCTCAGCCTCCATAGCAGACTGGCTTTCAAGTAGGTTTAACAACCAGTAACCAGCTGGTTTCAGCATCTGTGCTGATTAGGGCTCATATGAAAATCAGACGTGGCCCAGGAGATGAAATGAAAAGACACACTGGCCCCAAAATAGGATAGCTAAGATTTGATAGATATTTACCTCTTTACTAGATATTCTATATCAAATCCAGCTTTCCCTGGATGAGATATAGAATATCTAGTAAAGAGATGAGTGCCTTCTAAAAACGGATTGCTACATATGACAAGTACCTTGTTGATATATAGCAATCCTCAACTACCATTTCTGTCACTGTTTGACGCTCTGTAATATGGGGTCCAATGGAGCTTGCAACAATTCTTTCCTTTAGGATTCATACTGGGATGAACCCCTTAAGGAGATTGGATGTAAATGTATGTCCTGATGCCCCTGCACTTCACATACCATAACACATTAACATCCTGTACATGAAAGGAGAGCAGCAGCTGTGCTCTTTTCATGTACGGTGGGTCCCGATCGCCATGATGCCAGCCATTAACCTTTTAGATGTCATGATCAATGCTGATCACGTCATTTGAAGCATTGCAGGAATTCACTGAGCCAAGATGGCCGGAGATCACCACGGAGGTCACCACACCTGCCTCTGGCTGCTCTCAGTGGATCTTCTTCTCTGGTCTGCCATCTGGCAGACAAGAGAAGAGGAATGCTGATTATACTAATCAGTGTATGCCTATTGAAATTTAAGAAGTTATTAGTTATTGGGAGGTATAGTGAGCTGCAATGTACTCTTTCATACAATGTACAATTGGTTGCGCAAAAAACAAGCCCTTATATGGGTCTGAGGATGGAAGAATAAATGAGTAATGGCTCTTAGAAGATAAGGAAAAACAAATGCAAATATGAAGCTGGCTGTGTCCATAACCACTTGGGGATGCAGGGCATACAAGAACGCCCTGTATCCAGAGTCCTTAAGGACCCAGGGCGTACAGGTACACCCATGGGAATTTCGGTCCCTGACGCTCGCCGGGTGGGGACCGGACCAGGATGCCTGCTGAAATCATTCAGAAGGCATCCCATGCCAACACTTGGGGGGGTCCTGAGACCCCCCCATGTCAGCAATCGCCGTAAATCTGCGGCGATTCCAGATCATATGGTTCTCTGGTGACCTGGAAAATAAGGGGGATTGGGGCTGTCCAACACCCCCCCCCCGATCCCCCTGAAGGAATATGAGTGAGGTGGCAGGGGTGCCACCCCTCCTATCCCTGCTATTGGTCAGTCAGGAGCGACCAACCAAATGCAGATCGAGGGCGGGGGGGTTAAAGTTAGGATCCCCCGCTCTGCCCACCCACGGTAGTCTGGGAAGAGCAGGGGAACTGTGCTGGGACCGGCAACAAAGTTCCCTTACCGGCAGCGATCCTCCTCTGTGCAGCGGCGGGCGATGAACCTCTGTGTGTGGCGGCGGCAATCCTGCTACTGTCCAGAATTGAAGGCCACGTGTGTTTACAAAGCCCCCATAGTGCCAGAACAATGGATCCCCCCCACATGTGACCCCATTTTGGAAACTACACCCCTCACGTAATGTAATAAGGGGTACAGTGAGCATCTACGCCCCATAGGTGTCTGGCAGATTTTTGGAACAGTGGTCCGTGAAAATTAAATAATTAATTTTTCATTTGCACAGCCCACTGTTCCAAAGATCTGTCAAATGCCAGTGGGGTGTAAATGCTCACTGCACCCCTTATTAAATTCTGTGAGGGGTGTAGTTTGCAAAATGGGGTCACATGTGTGGGGGGGGGTCCACTGTTCTGGCACCACGGGGGCTTTGTAAACACACATGGCCCCCAACTTCCATTCCAAACAAATTCTCTCTCCAAAAGCTCAATGGCGCTCTTCTGAGCATTGTATTTCGCCCGCAGAGCACTTTACTTCCACATATGGGGTATTTCCATACTCAAAATAAATGGTGTTACATATTTTGGGGGCATTTTCTCCTCTTACCCCTTGTAAAAAATGTAAAATTTGGGGGGAAAAACTGCATTTTTGTGAAAAAACATAGTTTTTTCATTTACACATCCGACATTAACGAAAAGTCATCACCTGAGGGGTGTTAAGGCTCACTGTACCCCTTGTTACGTTCCTTGAGGGGTGTAGTTTCCAAAATAGTTTGCCACGTGTTTTATTTATTTATTTAATTTTTTTGCTGTTCTGGCACCATAGGTGCTTCCTAAATGTGACATGCCCCCCAAAAAGCAAAATTTGCTTTCCAAAAGCCAAATGTGACTCCTTCTCTTCTGAGCATTGTAGTGTGCCAGCAGAGCACTTGATGTCCTTTCATGGGGTATGTCCATACTCAGAAGAAATGGGGTTACAAATTTTGGGGGGCATTTTCTCCCATTACCCCTTGTAAGTTTGGGGGAAAACCAGCATTTTAGTGGAAAAAAAAATGTAATTTACACATCTGACTTTAACAAAAAGTTAAGGCTCACTGTACCCTTTGTTACATTCCTTGAGGGGTGTAGTTTCCAAAATAGTGCTTTTTTTTTTTTTTTTTTTTTTTGCTTTTCTGGCACCATAGAGGCTTCCTAAATGCGATATGCCCCCAAAATACGATTTCAGCAAAATTGGCTCTCCAAAATCCGATTGCCGCTCCTTCCCTTCTGAGCCCTCTACTGCCCCCGCAGAACACTTTACATCCACATATGAGGTACTACCTTAATCAAGAGAAATTGGTTTACAAATATTGTGGGGGGGATTTCTCTCCTTTTACCCCTTGTAAAAATTCAAAAAATGGCTCTACCAGAACACGCGAGTGAAAAAATTGAAGATTTTGAATTTTCTACTTCACTTTGCTGCTATTCTTATGAAACACCTAAGGGGTTAACACATTTTCTAAATGTCATTTTGAATACTTTGAGGCGTGAAGTTTCTATAATGGGGTCATTTATGGGGTATTTCCCATAGAAAGGCCCCTCAAATTCACTTCAAAGTTAACTGGTCACTGAAATATTCAGATTTAGAGATGAGCGAATTTACAGTAAATTCAATTTGTCACGAACTTCTCGGCTCGGCAGTTGATGACTTATCCTGCATAAATGAGTTCAGCTTTCAGGTGCTCCTGTGGGCTGGAAAAGGTTGATACAGTCCTAGGAGACTCTTTCCTAGGACTGTATCCACCTTTTCCAGCCCACCGGAGCACCTGAAAGCTGAACTAATTTATGCAGGATAAGTCATCAACTGCCGAGCCGAGAAGTTCGTCACAAATCAAATTTACTGTAAATTCACTCATCTCTATTCAGATTTTGAATTTTTCATGAAAATTTAGAGAATTGCTGCTATACTTTGAAGTCCTTTAATGTCTTCAAAAAGTAATAACATTTCAACTATATGCTGCCAACATGAAGTAGACAAATTGTATTTGTGAATCAATATATAATTTATTTGGAATGTCCATTTTCCTTATAATCAGAGAGCTTCAAAGTTAGAAAAATGCTAAATTTTCAAAATTTTCATGAAATTTTGGGATTTTCAGCAAGAAAGATGCAAGTAATGACGAAAATTTACCACTATGTTAAATTGGAATATGTCACGAAAAAAACTATCTCAGAATCAGAATAAAAGGTAAAAGCATCCTAGAGTTATTAATGCATAAAGTGACAGTGGTCAGAATTGCAAAAAAGGGCTGCGTCCTTAAGGTGAAAATGGTCTGAGTCCCTAAGGAATTAAAGGGGTACTCCTTTGGATAGGGCATAAGATGTCTATTTGTGGGTGGTCTGGCTTCTGGGACCCCTCGGGATCTCCGTTCAGCACCCAACGTTCTGAACATTATGTTCAAAACACTTGGTGCGTGCCACCGTGGTCGTGACCTCATGCCCGCACCAAGCGTTCTGAACATAATGTTCAGAATGCTGGTTGCTGCACGGAGATCGCTGGGGGTCCCAGAGGCCGGACTTTCATGATCAGACATCTTATCCCCTATCCTTTAGATAGAGGATAAGATGTCTAAGGCCCAAATGGGCTGTGTCCTTAATACGAGGTTAAATAGAATACAGAGCTCGAAGCATATGGAGTGTACATTTTCTGAAATTACACATTTTATATTTGTGTTTTCCACCATTAATTTGGTGCTTTTTTTTTTTTTTTTTGTATCTCTACTTGTCAGTTTGAATAACTGCATTCATAGTCTTTCACAGTGTAATCTCTGCTAGATACAATTCATTTTCTGGTTATTATGTTCTATATTTTTTAGTGTCATCTCACTTTTACAGCAGCATAATTTATAAAGGTCATAGGAGACAATGCTATTTCAATATGTTTCTCTTGAATTAAAAGCAGACCAAGATCTGGTAACAAAACAAAAATAAAGTAAACTGAAAGGCTGTAAACAGACAGTACACTAAGCAGTAATGTACGTTGTATGCTTTTGCACTTACATAAAAGGTCAATTCTGGTTGCTATGGCAGCCAAAGGAATGAAGACTGTTAAAAATCCAACCTTGGAACCTAAAGCTAACCACAAATATTATATATGTATCAGCTGATATCAAGTCATTGACCCGAAAATATGTATTTTAACCTAAAAATTCACATGTGTAAAATAATGATCACATGGTGACAAATGCTTCCTGAAAATTACTGCAACCTGCCTGGGTGCAATGATCATCCAAATTCATTACCAGCCGTCATAGGAATATAGACTGACTGTATATCATCCTGTTGTGTTTGTACTTTTCTTAATAAAGCAATTACTATATATAACACCAAATGAAGAGATACACCTGACACTGCTCTAAGACAACTGATAAAGTTTCCGGTGCGGTCAGCAGGTTAAGCGCCCATTCACATCAGCATGTGCGTTGGGGGTGCTCACGCTAACAAAGTACAGAAAAAGAAATCATCCAAAAACAAAGGTAAAGAAAGACGCGGATCACTCACTACAAATCTAGTGCGTGCACTTTATTCAGAGGTGTTGACAGTGGCTATAACATGGACAGATGAAATGGCAGGACTGTAGGTGTTATGGAGCCCCCCGTCCGGAGAGACGGCGCTGTTTCACGCCCTCTGGGCGTTTCCTCAGGCCCGGAATTGTCAATTCTGGGCCTGAGGAAACACCCAGAGGGCGTGAGACGGCGCCGTCGCTCTGGACGGGGCTCCATAACAACTACTGGCCTGCCATTCCATCTGTCCATGTTATAACCACTGTCAACACCTCTGAATAAAGTGCACAGCATTGGATTTGTGGTGAGTGATCCGCGACTTTCTTTACCTTCATTTTTTGGACAATTACTATATCTCTCGTAAGTTTGGATAAATGTGGCCGATCTATATGAAGGCAGCTGAACTGTCTGCATTAGTATGAAGTTGATTACATGGGTATAAGTGATGGGATTACTGTCCAGCCTCTCTATAAAAATGACAGTGACATAACTGCCAAGGCTTTCATTTTTGCTTGTTGGCTCGTATAAAGGGGTTGGCAGTACAACTATAGACAGTGTGACAGATTTTTCTACAATGTTGCAGGAACAAGTTATGGCACTTCATAACAATGTGAATGATGGCTATGACTTATTTATTAAAATATTCCGAGAGCCATGGTAAAGGTCTACAATGCTAAAGTAGGAACAAACTCTCCACCAGATATTTTCCAAAAATTTGCTTAATTGTTATAAGACAACATTACGGCTCACATTGACTAAAACTCTCTTAATATTAGCGTAAACTTAAACTACAAAATTTAAGAATGTGCCAAATTTATTAAAGTAATTAAACTGTTATTTATTTTTTCAATCGTGACTTACTGTATATATCTTTTTTTTATGCATAGGAGCTGGAGTAACATATCAGGAGATCTAAGGCCGGCATGATCGCTACTGGAGGTCTGCTGAGGATCTCTGCACGAAAACAGGATCCTCTCAGAACAAAAAACCAAACTCCAAAACGCAAACGGAAAGCAAAAAAGAAGCGCAAGAATGATGTGGTAGTAGTAAAAGGCAAACTAAAACTTTGTTCCATTTCTGGGTTAATTGCGCTATGTGGAATTTTAGTACTTCTTGTTGGAATTGCCATGGCTGTTATGGGATATTGGCCAAAAAGTCATTCGGTTTATCATGGAAATCTAGGGACGAATAAAGCCAAATTTTCATCAGGGGATACAAATATAAGCAGTGCTAATAAAAACCTTTCCTGGAGCCACCACAACAGTCATGGAGATAATACCTTCAGGGTAAATGAAACAAATTTAAAAAGCCTTCATCAAAAAACACCTTCTGGGTCTTCTGGCTTTCTTGCAGGTTTGTTTTCTGGATACTTACACTCAGATAATCTTAAAGTCTTTGGTCCGCTCATAATGGGCATTGGAATATTTCTATTTATTTGTGCAAATGCAGTTCTTCATGAAAACAGAGACAAGAAAACAAAGATTATCAACCTGAGGGATCTTTACTCTACAGTGATTGATGTCCATGGCATGAAATGTAAGGATGGACCTCCGCTAAATGGATTTGTAAATTATGTGCAATCCCGGAGCATGGATGGTAAAGGTGGAGACCCTTTTGGGGCTGCAATGTTAGCCAAAAGCTCTTGGAATTCTTCTCTTGGTGGTGCAATTACATTCTCTCCTCCAAATCCTAGGGAAGCACGGACGTCTTCTCCAAAGGAAAACCGTCACGCAGTAGAGAACTTCAACATGAATGAAGCAGTATACAGTATTTACAGAGAGAGGTCAAACTCTGCTTTACCATTTGACAGAATTTCTGGGAGGGGACATGAAAATGATTCTCTTTCGGGATCTCCTGATTTGAGGTGGGGTAGAAGCAGCACAAATTCCATTGTTGGCCATTCTCTTAGTGCATTTACATTGCCCATTGTGAAGTTAGATAGCGGTCTCTTGGAGAAGAAAGAAGAATGTGGGGAAGGTAAAAGTGCCAAAGAAGTACAGAAGGGAGAGATTGAATTAAGTTTGAAAAAATTTAGCCATGTAGACTTAAACTGGGAAATTCCCAAAACCTATAGAAAACTTCCCTTAAGGCGCCAGAGCACAAGTTGTCTGCCAGACTGCAGGAGACCAATGTCACCTGGTCTTCTGTCAGACTTAGGTAGCCAGTCATTAAGTAGCACAGATTTAGACTGTAGCCTTTTGGTGAGAGCATCTCCATATGGCAAAACAAAACCTGCAGTTCTTGTAGATTCTCTTATAACAGGACCATTAATAAGAAGAGATTCACAGAGCTCAGGGTCTGACCAATCAAGCAATAAGGGCTATGTTCATCTGGAGGAGGCAGGAACCTCCTTTGAGTCTATAGACACCTCAGCCAATAAAACCCAGGAGGACTGTGAAGATACTAAGACTACAGACATAGACATTCCCATGGAAGATACCAGCACAGAACATGTAGTACATCCTCAGAAGCAGTACACTAACAAAGAAAAACTGTTGATGCTCTCCAGGTCTCTTACTAAGTCTGACGAAGAGGATTTAGATAACACAAGTATTTAAGGCACAAATGAATTTATAGCAAAATCCACTCTGAGATTTAATCACACAAAGTTCCGGAATATGCTGTTTTACATGGAGCTTGCCAATATCCAAAGATCTGCAGTGTCAACAGTTCTCATGCCTATTGATAACCGTCACAAACATCTGATTGTAACTGTATGTATGATTGAAACCAAACTGTGTTAGTAAACATTGAAATTGCCCAACTTATCTGTTAATATGAAATGAGATAGATTATTTTGACAATAGCTGTGCACTTCATTTTCGGCTCTGTTAGATCTTTATTCCTGCTGATGGCATGTCAGTACTGTAATTGCTTGGTTATGGCAATTTAGTTTGGCTTACTCAAACGCTTAGGCAGCAAGTCTGTCTACTACTGGATTAACTCAGTTATCTTATTTTTGGAGAAGCTAGTTTAGAAGATTAATCTTTGCTTTCTTGACAGAATATTTAAATACATTTTAAAGATGGACAAAGGACAGCTATAAATAGTTTTTTCTTTTTTTGTGGGACTGTTAGATTTATTCAGATTTTTATTTTCAAATATTTTGAACCTCCTGTAATACATTGTTATATTGGGTGTTATGGTTATAAAACTACTGACAGCATTAATAATTATAATTAAAAAAAATATTTTAAGAAATGTTTACATTTAACTATATCACATGCACCAAAATGTATTTTTGTTAATTTTTGTTTTTATTTTTCTTAACCTCTTGCAGTATTTTAATAATGGCATGCAAACAATTGTGCTTCAAACAAGCAGACTTGAAATGCAGAGTATATAATAAAAATAGAGATCTCTTTGCTAGCTACCATAGACTTTAGTTTCTTTACATGGAAATGAAATGAACTGCATGATAAAATGTATTTTTGCTACATTTCATATTTACTCAATGTAGATTTGCATCACTGGCCCATTTGTCAGAATGTCAGCCTTTTGATGTTTTCTATAACCCAAGATTCTTTATAACAATAATAAAGCAAATAAAAGAAAAATTTTACTACAAAAATATACAAAAGCATTATTAAACAAAAAACCTTGCTTATATATATATATATATATATATATATATATATATATATATATATACACATTGGGTATGTGTAAAATATATTTACAGTTCGGTTGTCATTTGTCACCAAAACAATTATCCATTTTTTTCTAGGACACTTAGGTTCTGTTCACATTGGTGTTATGTTTTGTTATGCCAGGTTCCTATGTGATGCTAAGAAAAGCGTTATTAATGCTGTCAAGAATTAATGTTGTTTTTGTTTCTTATGTGTGTATTATGGCCGAATAGACTACGCTTGGTAAAATAGATAATAATATAGTAAACCGCAATTAAATAGAATATGTCGCCAAAATATATCTTACATTGGTTTTGGTAATGAAATGAATGAAGAGAACTTTCAGTTGCAGGTTGTCAATAGACAAAAAATAAAGTAAAAACATTGCTACCTCCTAATGGCATGCTTACATGCTTAATGGCTTACATTGCATATTATATCATCTATTTTATAGATCTTCTCTCTAGTTTGTGTCATATATTTAAACATTAGGTAAAAGAGAAAAAAAGAAAATCTGTCAGCACTAAACAGTGAGGGAAAGGAACACTACCCTAGTATTGCCCAAAAAAGGGGACAAAAAACGTACAATACAGACCAAAAGTTTGGACACACCTTCTCATTCTAAGTTTTCTTTATTTTCATGACTATGAAAATTGTAGATTCACACTGAAGGCATTAAAACTATGACGTAACACATGTGGAATTATATAGATAACAAAAAAGTGTGAAACAACTGAAAATATGTCATATTCTAGGTTCTTCAAAGTAGCCACCTTTTGCTTTGATTACTGCTCTGCACACTCATTCTCTTGATGAGCTTCAAGAGGTAGTCACCTGAAATGGTCTTCCAACAGTCTTGAAGGCGTTCCCAGAGATGCTTAGCACTTGTTGGCCCTTTTTGCCTTCACTCTGCGGTTCAGCTCACCCCACACCATCTTGATTGGGTTCAGGTCTGGTGACTGTGGAGGCCAGGTCATCTGGCGCAGCACCCCATCACTCTCCTTCTTGGTCAAATAGCCCTTACACAGCCTGGAGGTGTGTTTGGGGTCATTGTCCTGTTGAAAAATAAATGATGGTCCAACTAAACGCAAACCAGATGGAATAGCATGCCGCTGCAAGATGCTGTGGTAGCCATGCTGGTTCAGTATGCCTTCAATTTAGAATAAAGCAAAGCACCCCCACACCATCACACCTCCTCCTCCACACCAGCACACCTGTGAAGTGAAAACCATTTCAGGTGACTACCTCTTGAAGCTCAACAAGAGAATGCCAAGAGTGTGCAAAGTAGTCATCAGAGCAAAAGGTGGCTACTTTGAGGAACCTAGAATATGACATATTTTCACACTTTTTTGTTATGTATATAATTCCACATGAGTTAATTCATAGTTTTGATGCCTTCAGTGTGAATCTACAATTTTCATAGTCATGAAAATAAAGAAAACTTTGAATGAGAAGGTGTGTCCAAACTTTTGGTCTGTACTGTATATACACACCCAAGAATATTATTGAAAAATATCTATCCATATTTTATTTAGTAACAGAAAAACATATAACACAATACATACATGAAGTGTCATTTAGAAAAAACTTTTGCCATGTCAGACAGACTTGTCAGAAATTTTCATCTCGTTGTAAGCATTCAGACCCTGACCAATCCCTAGATACAGAGAGGCATGCCTAAGGGTGCGTTCACACGCTATTTGTTTTTGCGGGTTTTCCGCTGCATATTTGAAAGGGGGCGGGCTTTTCTCGGCTGTCCGCAGCAGATTTTCCACTGAGAAATTGACTCTGCTGAAAAATTCGCCGCAAGCCCCATTGAAGTCAGTAGGGACTGCGGCAGATTTTCCACAGCGTAAATTCCGCCACGGAAAATCTGCTACAGACAGCCACTTTCAAATATGCAGCGGAAAACCCGCAAGAACAAATAGCGTGTGAACGCACCCTTAATGTGCTAAACTCCCAGGACAGGCTCCATAGACTTATAAAGCTAAGTTTCCACTTGGCTTGTTTGGACAAATATCCCCAAAATTTGCCACAATTGCTGCACAGTGTTTTTTTTTTTTTTTTTTACAATAAAAACGCAGCAGCCAAGTGGCAGTTTTCTAATATTGCTGCATGCTAAGACTTTGGCTTTTTTATTAAAGTGGTATTCCAGGCAAAACCTTTTTATATATATATATATATATATATATATATATATATATATATATATCAACTGGCTCCGGAAAGTTAAACAGATTTGTAAATTACTTCTATTAAAAAATCTTAATCCTTCCAATAGTTATTAGCTTCTGAAGTTTTCTGTCTAACTGCTCAATGATGATGTCACGTCCCGGGAGCTGTGGAGATGATGGGAGAATATCCCCATAGGAACTGCACAGCTCCTGGGACGTGAGTCATCAGAGAGCAGTTAGGCAGAAAACAACAACTCAACTTCAGAAGCTAATAACTATTGGAAGGATTAAGATTTTTAATAGAAGTAATTTACAAATCTTAGAGGAAAAAGGGGATAAGTGCAGCTCACAATTAATACACTAGTCCGAGGTTAACTTGGGTGAGCACCTATACCCTAGGTGCCAAGAAAAAAGTACTTTGTAGCAGAAAAATTTACCCAAAACCTCAAGGACAGTGTATGTAATTCTTTGGGAATTAATGAAACAGACCGTGCTTCAATTAACAGTTGTATTTATTAAAATATCAAAATGAATAAAATAGTAATAATAAACACCAGATCCCCTCACAGGGCCCTATGGGGGGATCTAACAATAGCTAAAAAATATTATCGATGCCACTATAAATTAATTTGTGCGTTCACCTTGTGAAAGATATATATCATATAGATATAGCTAACAATATGTATTCACTGAAGGATGTTAAGAAATCACAGTGATCATATAACAATGTTGCTAAAACGTCTTTCAATGAAAAATGAATGGCAGTAAAAAACAGTGTTGCAGTATTATCCTCTAATAAGGAAGATGTAGCAGAGTTGCGGTATCCTCTGGATAAATAGTGTTATTAGTCCCAGCAGAGTATATGGAAAATGAATGACAGTCTATGGGCTTTGTGCGCTGATAATTGTCTGCGCTGGCAAGCGCTGACTATAGATGAATGTTGCCGGTGGTGATGGCAGCTGGTCCGGATGGCACCAGACCTGTTGTAAAAGCCGCCCGTCTGTATGCACAGGAATAAACAGCGCTCTCGATATAATGATTATGCGCTCACCGGTAATTTGATGGAAATCAGTCCACGTTGGTGCCGGGTCGGATGGGAGACTGAGCTGGTTCACCGACACGCTGCAGCGCCTCAGCCTCGTGGATTCAGCGTGTGACATCACAGGGTACTCTGCTGGAGCAAAGGCCTCACTGGAATAACGATAGAACAGGAGCCATGGATGCATCAGCCGCATATAGATCGTCTGGTAGGTATAGCGCAATATAACTGCAACTGCCGAGGTATTGGTATAAAAACCACACATATAGCTGGCATCGGTCACCTAGACGCCTTTCAGGGTACTTCATCCTTTCTTCAGTAGGGATATAGATTTTCTGGGAATCAACTGCCTTTTATTTACCACGGGATCAGATTGAAAAGGGAACTTGGAAAACATGTTATGGATTCTCTCAAATAGAGCAAAATAGTGGACTGTTCACATCTGTTAGGACTACAATAATAGCGATTATCTCTGGTGGCTACAGAGAATATATATACATTTATAAAAAAAAAATAAATAAGGAAAATAATTCATGAATACACCAAATGAAAAGAAATATGTGATAAATAAAAATTGAAAAAAAAAATGTTATTTAAATTTTTATTTATCACATATTTCTTTTTATTTGGTGTATTCATGAATTATTTTCCTTATTTTTTATAAATGTATATATATTCTCTGTAGCCACCAGAGATAATCGCTATTATTGTAGTCGTAACAGATGTGAACAGTCCGCTATTTTGCTCTATTTGAGAGAATCCATAACATGTTTTCCAAGTTCCCTTTTCAATCTGATCCCGTGCTAAATAAAAGGCAGTTGATTCCCAGAAAATCTATATCCCTACTGAAGAAAGGGTCGATATTTAAGTACCCTGAAATGCGTCTAGGTGACCGATGCCAGCTATATGTGCAGTTTTTATACCAATACCTCGGCAGTTGCAGTTATATTGCGCTATACCTACCAGACGATCTATATGCGGCTGATGACATCCATGGCTCCTGTTCTATCGCTATTCTAGTGAGGCCTTTGCTCCAGCAGAGTACCCTGTGACGTCACACGCTGAATCCACGAGGCTGAGGCGCTGCAGCGTGTCAGTGAACCGGCTCAGTCTCCCATCCGACCCGGCACCAACGTGGACTGATTTCCATCAAATTACCGGTGAGCGCATAATAATTATATCGAGAGCGCTGTTGATTCCTGTGCATACAGACGGGCGGCTTTTACAACAGGTCTGGTGCCATCCGGACCAGCTGCCATCACCACCGGCAACATTCATCTACAGTCAGCGCTTGCCAGCGCAGACAATTATCAGCGCACAAAGCCCATAGACTGTCATTCATTTTTCATATACTCTGCTGGGACTAATAACACTATTTATCCAGAGGATACCGCAACTCTGCTACATCTTCCCTATTAGAGGATAATACTGCAACACTGTTTTTTACTGCCATTAATTTTTCATTGAAAGACGTTTTAGCAACATTGTTATATGATCACTGTGATTTCTTAACATCCTTCAGTGAATACTTATTGTTAGCTATATCTATATGATATATATCTTTCACAAGGTGAACGCACAAATAAATTTATAGTGGCATCGATAATATTTTTTTGCTATTGTTAGATCCCCCCATAGGGCCCTGTGAGGGGATCTGGTGTTTATTATTACTATTTTATTCATTTTGATATTTTAATAAATACAACTGTTAATTGAAGCACGGTCTGTTTCATTAATTCCCAAAGAATTACATACACTGTCCTTGAGGTTTTGAGTAAATTTTTCTGCTATAATTTACAAATCTGTTTAACTTTCCGGAGCCAGTTGATATATAAAAAAAAGTTTTGGCCTGGAATACCCCTTTAAAGATGCATTGACAGTTCTCTCCTATAGAAGTCTATGGGAAGAAAGAAAATGGCAAGAAAAAAAGCTATGTGGGTTGAAAAAAAAAAACATCAAGTTGCAGCAGCAAAAGAGATAGGTAGTGATGCCATTGGCCGTGTGGTATGGTACACTTAACTGACGAGGGTCCCTGATCCCAGCAGAAAAGAGCTGTGCCAGGAGCTATACAGTTGCAATTTGGGCTGGGTAGAAGGTATACATACTATACCTCCTGCCCAGCAGGGAAAGAGTTAAGTAGCAATGCAGTACATTGCTATTTAACTCTTTTGGGGACATACAGTAACATGCATTGTATATATCCTTGCATCGCTAGTTAACTGCTTGGGGGTATACAGTTTACAGCCTGTACATTATATATATGGCTGTTTACTTTGTACAGTGTGGGTAGATGTCCACCCTCTTGGTTCCTTGTTCTAATGTAGCCCCGCCTCTAGTTATGTTATCATGATCAATAGAGGCTGGAATACAGTTGAAGCTGACATGGAATGACAGGAATGTTGACTGGTGAGTCGGGCTCTGTTCACATTTTGCATTTTTAACATGTCCAGAAAACAGAGACTTCATGCAAGGTTGCTATGTTGTGTTTTTTTCTTTTTTTGTTGTATTGAATAGGTGAATGCTGTGGAGCACTTTGGATTTGAGAACTATGTTAATGACCAGTTTTTTGGTGTATGAGGACTGTGGGGGAGTAGTAACGCAGGCTGCTGCTTGTTTTGTATGTTGCTGATTATGAAAATAGGTGGGAGTTTTTTTTTTTATAATAAATAAATAAAGGGTAGGGACCCTCCAGTTTTCATAATGAGCCAAATACAAAAAAAACTACCAGCAGCCTGAGGTTACCAGGGTGAGGAAGGGACCTCTCTTTTGGCCCTCCCTAGCCTAAATAACTCTAGCCTGCTTACGCCAAGACCATGCAGCTCAGTTTTTGATGCCCTGGGCCTGACTTTGCATGGCTTTTCTCTGTACTCCTGTGCTGTGGGTACCGGGGCAATAATAAGGGTTAGCAGTAGGGATGCACCGATATATCGGCGGCCGATACATAACGGCTGAAAATAGCTATTTTGGGGAAATGCCGAAACAACAAAAATTTGGCGATAATGACCCACCTCCCCTGCCCGCCCACAGCACAAGTTACAAACACTGCCAGTGCCAGAGGCGTAGCATGGTGGGTGCAGGGCTGGGGAGGGGGTCTGCCGCACCGGGTGCAGCATCTGGGGTGGCGCGCTCTCCGGGATAGGAATACTTCTTTTTATGTGCCCGGGCCGGCTCCCGTGTGTGGCTGCAGGCGGGGGCCGGCCAGAGCATATAAAACCTAATACTGTATACAAAAAACCAGGGGGCCTCCAGCTGTTGTGAAACTACAACTCCCAGCATGCCCGGACCGGCAAAGGCTGTCTGGGCATTCTGGGAGTTGTAGTTTCACAACAGCTGGAGGCCCCCTGGTTTTTAGTATACAGTATAGGTTTTAATATGCTCTGGTCTGCCCCCGCCTGCAGCCACACACGGGAGCCGGCCCGGGCACATAAAAAGAAGTATTCCTATCCCGGACATCCCTGTGTCACTCACCATTCCCCCGCCTCCTCCTGCGATCCTCCTTCGCTTCTCCCTCTCTATGGTTGTACGCACGGGACGTCACTGACATCCCGTGCGTACAACCATAGAGACGCAAGAGGACCGCAGGATCGTCGCAGGAGAATGCGCGCTGGCCGGGGCCTGGTAAGTGACCGGCGACACGTCATCTTCTTCAGTGTTCCGGTCACCGCTCCTCCGGTCCCGGCACCTACTGCTATGGTCCATAGGCCATAGCAGTAGATGTGACCCTGGGCCGGAGGAGCGGTGACCGGAACACTGTGGGGGCAGCAGTACAGACATACAGCCTCCAGCCATACACTGTATATGGCTGGAAGCTGTATGTCTGTGGGGTGGGGGGAAGCTGCCCACTATTGTGGGGGAGTGGTTGACCTAATGTGGGGGGGAGCTGCCTACAAATGTGGGGGGAGCTGCCTAATATTGTTGGGGGAGCTGCCTAATATTGTGGGGGAACTGCCTAATATTGTGGGGGGGGGGAGCTGCCTACAAATGTGGGGCGAGCTGCCTAATATTGTTGGGGGGAGCTGCCTAATATTGTGGGGGAACTGCCTACTATTGTGGGGGGGAGCTGCCTACAAATGTGGGGGGAGCTGCCTAATATTGTTGGGGGGAGCTGCCTAATATTGTGGGGGAACTGCCTACTATTGTGGGGAACCTGCCTACTATTGTGGGGGAAATGCTGACCTAATGTGGGGGAGCTGCCTACTATTGTGGGGGAGCTGCCTACTATTGTTGGGGAGCTGCCTATTAATGTGGGGGAGCTGCCTACTATTGTGGGGGATCTGCCTACTATTGTTGGGGAGCTGCCTACTATTGTGGGGGAGCTGCCTACTATTGTGGGGGAGCTGCCTATTAATGTGGGGGAACTCCCGACCTAATGAGGGGGAGCTGGCGA